>NC_063259.1:7079435-7379435 GCF_019578655.1 Ricinus communis
TTTTACAAGGTTATTTTCTTATATTGATAAATATGCCACTTTTACGGGGTCATTTTCTCATAGTAAATTATTAGCACTATTATGAGATTATTTTCATAAATTGATAAATATACTCGTTTTACGGGGTTATTTTTTTATATTAACAAATATACCCCTTTTATGGGGTTGTTTTATGATACTATAACATTAACCCATTTAAGGAGTTATTTTCTCATACTCACAAATATACTAAAATTACATGATTGTTCTCTCGGATGGATAAAAATTCTCATATTACGGTTATTTTCTAATATTTATAAATATACCCTTCTTACGTGGTTGTTTTCTCATATTAAGAAATTTAACCCTTCTACAAGGTTGTTTTCTTAGACTCGTAATTACACTATATTTACGGGGTTGTTTTCTCAGATTCATAGATATACATGTTTTACGAGGTTATTTTCTCAAATTCATAAATTTATACATTTTACGGGGTTATTATCTCATATTAAAGATTTTACCTTTCTACGAGGCTGTTTTCTTATACTGGCAATTACACTACTTTTACGGGGTTGTTTTCTCATATTCATAAATATACACTTTTACGGAGTTATTTTCTTAATATTGATAAATATACCACTTTTACGGGATCGTTTTCTCATATTAAATTATTAGCACTATTATGGAGTTGTTTTCTCAAATTCAAAAATATATGCGTTTTACGGGGTTATTTTCATATATTGACAAATATACTCCTTTTACGGGATTGTTTTCTCATATTATAAAATTAATCATTTAAGCGGTTGTTTTCTCATACTCACAAATATACCACAATTACATTATTATTTTCTCAGATTCATAAATATCACCGTATTACGGGCTTGTTTTCTAATATTTATAAATATACCTCTTTTATGAGTTTGTTTTCTCATATTAATAAATTTACCCCTTCTGCGGGGCTGTTTTCTTAGACTGGCAATTACACTATTTTTACGGGGTTGTTTTGTCAAATTCATAAATACACCCGTTTTATGAGGTTATTTTCTTATATTGATAAATATACCACTTTTATTGGATCGTTTTCTCATATTAAATTATAAGCACTACTACGGGGTTGTTTTCTTAGATGCATAAATATAAATATTTTACGGGGTTATTTTCTCAAATTTATAAATATACACGTTTTACGGAGTTATTTTCTTATATTGACAAATATGCCCCTTTTATGGGGTTGTTTTCTCATACTCACAAATATACCAAAATTACGGGATTATTTTTATGAGGTTCATAAATATCACCGTATTACGGGATTGTTCTCCAATATTTATAAATGTACTCCTCTTACGGGGTTGCTTTCTCATATTAAAAAATCTACCCCTTCTACGAGGCTGTTTTGTTACACACAATTACACTATTTTTACGGGGTTGTTTTCTCAGATTCATAAATATATACGTTTTACGGGTTTATTTTCTTATATTGACAAATATACTCCTTTTACGGGGTTGTTTTCTCCTATTATAAAATTAATCCTTTTAAGGGGTTGTTTTCTCATACTCACAAATATACCACAATTACGTGGTTATTTTCTCAGATTCATAAATATCACCCCTCTTATGGGTTTGTTTTCTCATATTAATAAATTTACCCCTTATGCGGGCCTGTTTTCTTAGACGGGCAACTACACTATTTTTACAGGGTTATTTTCTCAGATTCATAAATATACACCTTTTACGGGGTTATTTTCTTATATTGATAAATAAACCACATTTGCAGTATCATTTTCTCATATTAAATTATTAGCAATATTATGGGTTGTTTTCTCAAATTCATAAATATATACGTTTTACGGGGTTATTTTCTTATATTGACTAATCTACCCTTTTAGGTGGTTGTTTTCTCATATTATAAAATTAACCCATTTAAGGGGTTGTTTTCTCATACTCACAAATATACTAGAATTATAGAGTTATTTTCTTAGATTCATAAATATTCCCATATTATGAGGTTGTTATCTTATATTAAAAAATTTGCCCCTTCTACGAGGCTATTTTCTTAAACCGCAATTACGCTACTTTTACGGTGTTGTTTTCTCATATTCATAAATATACTACTTTTACGGGGTCGTTTTCTCATATTAAATTATTAGTGCTACTACTGGATTATTGTCTCCGATTCATAAATATACATATTTTACGGGGTTATTTTTTCAAATTCATAAATATACACATTTTACGGGGTTATTTTCTTATATTGACAAATACACCCCTTTTACGGGGTTGATTTCTCATATTATAAAATTAATACATTTAAGGGGTTATTTTCACATACTCACAAATATACCAAAATTATGGGATTATTTTCTCATATTTATTAAATATCTAACCCGTTCTCGGTTTTCTCTGTGTTATAAATATACCCATAACACGGGGGTTGTTTTTCTCATATTAAAAAATTCAACCCTTCTATGAGGCTCTTCTTTTAGACTTGCAATTATAATACTCTTACGGGGTTGTTTTCTGAGATTCATAAATATACACCTTCTACAGGGTTATTTTATTATAATGATAAATATATCGCTTTTACGGGTTGTTTTGTCACATTTATAAAAGTTAACCCATTTAAGGGGTTGTTTTCTCATACTCACATATATACAAAAATTACGGGGTTATTTTCTCAGGTTCATAAATATTCTTGTATTACAGGATTGATATCTTATATTAAAAAAATTTATTCCTTCTACGAGGTTGTTTTCTCATATTAAAAAATTTTCCCTTTCTGCGGGGCTATTTTATTAGACGGGCAATTACACTATTTTTACGGGGCTGTTTTCTTAGATTCATAAATACACAGGTTTTACAAGGTTATTTTCTTATATTGATAAATCTACCACTTTTACGGGGTTCTTTTCTCATATTAAATTATTAGCAGTACTATGGGGTTCTTTTCTCAGATCCATAAATATATATGTTTTATAGGATTACTTTCTCCAATTCATAAATACACACATTTTACGGGTTTTTTTTATATTGACAAATATACCCCTTTTACGGGAGTTGATTTCTCATATTATAAAATTAACCTATTTAAGGGATTGTTTTCTCACACTCACAAATACACTAAAATTACGGGGTAATTTTATCAGATTCATAAATATCACCGTATTATGGGATTGTGCTCTAATATTTATAAATATACCCCTCTTGCGGGGTTGTTTTCTCATATTAAAAAATTTACCCCTTCTACGAGGCTGTTTTCTTAAAATGGTGATTACACTACTTTTACAGGATTATTTTCTCAAATTCATAAATATACACGTTTTATGAGGTTATTTTCTTATATTGATAAATCTACCCCTTTTAAGTGTTTTTTTCTCATATTATGAACTTAAACCATTTAAGGGGTTGTTTTCTCATACTCACAAATATACCACAATTACGGGGTTATTTTCTCAGATTTATAAATATTCTTGTATTAGAGGATTGTTATCTTATATTAAAAAAATTTATCTCTTCTACGAGACTGTTTTCTAATATTTATAAATATACCCCTCTTACGGGGTTCTTTTCTCATATTAAAAAATTGGCCCCTTCTACGGGGCTGTTTTATTAAACTAGCAATTACACTATTTTTACAGGGCTGTTTTCTCAGATTCATAAATACACACATTTTACGAGGTTATTTTCTTATATTGATAAATCTAGCACTATTACGGTGTCCTTTTCTGATATTAAATTATTAGCACTACTATGGGGTTGTTTTCTCATATTCATAAATATACATGTTTTATAGGGTTATTTTCTAAAATTTATAAATATACACGTTTTACGGAGTTATTTTCTTATATTGACAAATATACCCCTTTTATGGGGTTGTTTTCTCATATTATAAAATTAACCCATTTAAGGGGTTGTTTTCTCATACTCACAAATATACCAAAATGACGGGATTATTTTTATGAGGTTCATAAATATCATCGTATTACGGAGTTGTTCTCCAATATTTATAAATGTACTCCTGTTACGGGGTTGCTTTCTCATACTAAAAAATCTACCCCTTCTACGAGGTTGTTTTGTTACACACACAATTACACTATTTTTACGGGGTTGTTTTCTCAGATTCATAAATATATACGTTTTACGGGGTTATTTTCTTATATTGAGAAATATACTCGTTTTACGGGGTTGTTTTCTCCTATTATAAAATTAATCCTTTTAAGGGGTTGTTTTCTCATACTCACAAATATACCACAATTACGTGGTTATTTTCTCAGATTCATAAATATCACCGTATTATGGGTTTGTTTTCTAATATTTATAGATGTACCCCTCTTATGGGTTTGTTTTCTCATATTAATAAATTTACCCCTTCTGCAGGGCTGTTTTCTTAGACGGGCAATTACACTACTTTTATGGGATTGTTTTCTGATATTCATAAATATACTTATTTACAGGGTTATTTTCTTATATTGAGAAGTATACCACTTTCACGGGGTCATTTTCTCATATTAAATTATTAGCACTATTTATGGGGGTGTTTTCTCAAATTCATAAATATACACGTTCTACGAGGTTATTTTCTTATATTTACAAATATACCCCATTTACGGGGTTGATTTCGCATATTATAAAATTAACTTATTTAAGGGTTGTTTTCTAATACTCACAAATATACCAAATTACGGGGTTATTTTCTCCAAGTGATAAATATCCCCGCATTGTGGAGTTATTTTCTTATATTTATAAATATACCCCTTTTATGGGGTTGTTTTCTCATACTCACAAATATACTAAAATTACGGGGTTATTTTCTCATATTCATAAATGTCACTATATTACGGGGTTGTTTTCTCATATTATAAAATTAATCCATTTAAGGGGTTGTTGTCTCATCCTCACAAATATACCATAATTACGGGGTTATTTATATATTCCTCTTACGGGGTTGTTTTCTCATATTAAAAAATTTACCCCTTCTACGAGATTATTTTCTTAAACTCGCAATTATATTACTTTTACGGGATTGTTTTCTCAGATTCATAAATTTACTTATTTTACAAGATAATTTTCTTATATTGATAGATATAGCACTTTTATGGAGTCGTTTTCTCATATTAAATTATTAGCACTATTATAGAGTTGTTTTTCAAATTGATAAATATACATGTTTTACGGAATTATTTTCTTATATTGACAAATATACTCCTTTTACGGGGTTGTCTTCTCATATTATAGAATTAATCCATTTAAGTTGTTGTTTTCTCATACTCACAAATATACTAAAATTACGGGTTTTTTTTTTCAGATTCATAAATATCACCGTATTATGGGATTGTTCTCTAATATTAATAAATATACCACTCTTACAGGGTTGTTTTCTTAGACTTGCAATTACACTACTTTTACGGGGTTGTTTTCTGAGACTCATAGATATACACGTTTTATGGGGTTTTTTTATATTGATAAATATATCACTTTTACGGATCCATTTTTTCATATTAAATTATTAGCACTATTATGGGGTTACTTTTTCAAATTGATAAATATACACGTTTTACAGAGTTATTTTCTTATATTGACAAATATACTCTTTTACGGAGTTGTTTTCTCATATTATCAAATTAACCCATTTAAGGGATTGTTTTCTTAAAACTCACATATATTCTAAAATTACGGAGTTATTTTCTCTGACTGATAAATATCCCCGTATTGCAGGGTTATTTTATAATATTTATAAATATACCACTCTTATGGGGTTATTTTCTTATATTAAAAAATTTACTCTAAATTTACCCCTTCTACGAAGCCGTTCTTCTTAGACTCGCAATTACACTACTTTTACGGGGTTGTTTTATTAGATTCATAAATATATACGCTTTACGAGGTTATTTTTTTATATTGATAAATATACCACTTTTACGGATTCACTTTTTCATATTAAATTATTAGCACTATTATGGTGTTGTTTTTTTAAATTGATAAATATACACGTTTTACAGAGTTATTTTCTTATATTGACAAATATACACTTTTACGGAGTTGTTTTCTCATATTATCAAATTAACCCATTTAAGGGGTTGTTTTCTTAAACTCACATATATTCCAAAATTACGGAGTTATTTTCTCCGACTGATAAATATCCCGGTATTGTAGGATTATTTTCTAATATTTATAAATATACCACTCTTACGGGGTTATTTTCTCATATTAATAAATTTACCCTAAATTTACCCTTTCTACGGAGACGTTTTCTTAGACTCGCAATTACACTACTTTTACGGGATTGTTTTATTAGATTCATAAATATATATGTTTTACGAAGTTATTTTCTTATATTGATAAATATACCACTTTTACGGATCCATTTTTTCATATTAAATTATTAGCACTATTATGGGGTTGTTTTTTCAAATTGATAAATATACACGTTTTACAGAGTTATTTTCTTATATTGACAAATATACCCTTTTACGGGTTGTTTTCTCATATTATCAAATTAACCCATTTAAGGGGTTGTTTTCTCATACTCACTAATATACCAAAATGACGGGGTTATCTTCTCCAATTAATAAATATCCCCATATTATGAGGTTGTTTTCTAATATTTATAAATATATCCCTCTTGCGGGCTTGTTTTCTCATATTAAAAAATTTACTCCTTCTACGAAGCCATTTTCCTAGACTCGCAATTATACTACTTTTACGGGGTTGTTTTCACTGATACATAAATATACATGTTTTACAAAGTTATTTTTTTAACATTGATAAATATACCACTTTTACGGGGTCGTTTTCTCATATTAAATTATTAGCACTTTTATGGGGTTGTTTTCTCAAATTGATAAATTTACATGTTTTACGGGGTTATGTTGTTATATTGACAAATATACTCCTTTTATGGGGTTTTATTTCTCATATTATAAAATTAATCCAATTAAGGGGTTGTTTTCTCATACTCACAAATATACCGCAATTACGGGGTTATTTTCTCAGATTGACAAATATCACCATATTACGGGGTTGTTTTCTAATATTTATAAATATACCCCTCTTACGGGGTTGTTATCTTATATTAAAAAATTTACCCCTTTTACGAGGTTGTTTTCTTAGACTCGCAATTACACTACTTTTACGGGGTTGTCTTTTCATATTTATAAATATACACCTTTTACGGAGTTATTTTCTTAATATTGATATATATACCACTTTTACGGGGTCATTTTCTCATATTAACTTATTAGCACTATTATGGGATTATTTTCTCAAATTCATAAATATAAATGTTTTACGGGGTTATTTTCTTGTAATGACAAATATACCCGTTTTACGGGGTTATTTTCTCATATTATAAAATTAACCCATTTAAGGGGTTGTGTTCTCATACTCACAAATATACCAAAATTACGGGGTTATTTTCTCTGATTGATAAATATCCCCGTATTACGGGGTTGTTTTCTAATATTTATAAATATACCCCTCTTACAGTATTGTTTTCTCAAATTAAAAACTTTACCCCTTCTACGAGGCTGTTTTCTTAGGCGGTACACTACTTTTACGGGTTGTTTTGTCAGATTCATAAATATACACGTTTTACTAGGTTATTTACTTGCATTGATAAATATACCACTTTTACGGGGTTTTTTCCTAATATTAAATTATTAGCACTATTATGGGGTTGTTTTCTCAAATTGATAAATATACACGTTTTACGAAGTTATTTTCTTATATTGACAAATATACCCCTTTACGGGGTTGTTTACTCATATTATCAAATGAACCCGTTTAAGGGGTTATTTTCTCATACTCACAAATGTACCAAAATTACGGGGTTCTTTTCTCAGATTCACAAATATCACCGTATTACGAGGTTGTTCTCTAATATTTATAAATATACCCCTCTTACGGGTTGTTATCTCATATTAAAAAATTTACCTCTTCTACGAAGCCGTTTTCTTAGACTTGCAATTACACTACTTTTACGGGGTTGTATTCTCAAATTCATAAATATACACGTTTTACGTGGTTATTTTCTTATATTGATAAATATACCACTTTTACGGGGTCGTTTTCTCATATTAAATTATTAGCACTGTCACGACCCGACCTGTGGGCCGTGACCGGTACTAGGGTATGGTTAAGGTTAATTGTGAATTAGTGCTTTGGATTGAGTCCGAATTTCAATTTAATTGAATTAGTAAATGGTCAGTCTTACTACGGGATTCAATGGCCTTACGCCTGCCCATTCCCTAGTCGAGTCGGAAAAATAGTGAAGTCTTGGGGACCCAACTCCCGTTAAAATAAATTGCTGAAATATTTGATGTGTTTTCTAGCAGGTCCTGGACCGGTTATATGGGGGCTGAATTTTTGTTAATTAGGGGAGGTTCTACTGAATTTTCGATAGGATTCTTCCGAGTCGTGATTCTCAGACAGTCAGTCCTAGGAGTCTAGACCTAGAGTTAATTGTCAAAAATGTTTCAATGTTATTGATTAAATTGTTTTCCGTGATTAGATAATCCGTCAGTTCAGCTCACTCCACCCGAGGCATCGGAGCAGAGCTAGGAGGTCGTCAGATCTCTGAGTTAAAGTCATATATCTGCTTACGTGTGTCATTCTAACATTATTACGTAAATCTACGATTAATATTTTAATTATTTAATTATTTACTGTTTATATATGTTTCATTTTCTGCATTATGATTTTATTGATTTCGTGTTGACTCGGGATGAGAAGATTATAGAACATGCTATTTGATGAGTTGCACCAAGACCGTGTGCGCACCGGTAGGAATCTGAGATAGATAGTAAAAGGGTAAATTTTAAAAGGGTAAATTTAGGACTTGCCCTAGTTGAGCATTGCTCTCTAGACGCCGGCTTATTTGGAAACCTAAGTGATCATACTGGACTTAAGGACCCTAGTCGAGCTTCACTCTCTGGGCGCCAGTCTTATTGGAGTAAGAAAGTTGAAAGGCTAAGACTGATAGTGATAATTAAGTGTCCGGACTGAAGTTAAGGACCCTGGTTCAATTTCACTCTCTCAGCGGCAGTTCTGTTAGAATGAGAGAGTCGAGATGTTAGTATTGGATTTAGAATTCTGTTGAGGTACTCTGTCCCATCGTATGAAATAAAAATTTATTTTATTTTATTTTGCAGAAGCATAGCATGAAATGCATATTTTATTTTAATTAAACAAATGTTTTATTAAAGTTTAACTCACTCTCGAGACTGACAGTCTCAATTTCACTGTTTTTCAGGTGATTGTTAGTCTTTCCGCAGTTCTTATCTAGCAACCCGACTCTTTCATCATCGGGTTGATGTAATTGATTTTGGTATGTTTGACTTGTAAAATTTTAGATTCTCCGTAGTAGAAATTTTAGACTTATCAGTTGTAATTTTATGTAAATTTAGGTCTTGCCTAATTATGCTGGCAGACCGAATTAAATATGTAGGATCTGATGGTTAAGGTTAATTGTGAATCAGTAGTTTGGATTGAGTCCGAATTTCAATTTGATTGAGTTAATAAATGGTCAAGCTTATTACAAGATTCGGTGGCCTTACGCCTACCCATTCCCTAGTGCCGGTCACGGGCCCACAGGTCGGGTCGTGACAAAGTTGGTATCAGAGCCAGGTTTGTGGCGAAGTCGGGAAAAATAGTGAAGTCTTGGGGACCCGACTCCCATTAAAATAAATTGTTAAAATATTTGAAGTGTTTTCTGGCAGGTCTTGGACCCGTTATACGGGGGGTAAATGTCCGTATATTAGGGGAGGTTCTGCCGAATTTTCGGTAGAATTATTCCGAGTCGAGAGTCTTAGACAGTCAGTCCTAGGAGTCTAGACCTAGAGTTAATTGTCAAATGTTTCAATGTTATTGATTAAATTGTTTTCCGTGATTAGATAATCCGTCAGTTCGGCTCGTTCCACCCGAGGAATCAGAGCAGAGCTAGGAGGTCATCAGATCTGTGAGTTAAAGTCATATATCTGCTTACGTGTGTCATTCTATGATTTTTACGTGATATCTACGATTAGTATTTTAGTTATTTAGTTATTTACTGTTTGTATATGTTTCATTTTCTGCATTATGATTTTATTGTTTTCGTGTTGACTCGGGACAGGACGGTTGTAGAACATGCTATTTGATGAGTTGCATCAGGACTGTGTGCACACCGGTGGGAATCTGAGATAGATAGTAAAAAGGGTAAATTTTAAAAGGGTAAATTTAGGACTTTCCCTGGTCGAGCATTGCTATCTGGGCTGAGTAGAGTGAGTTTGCCGGAGTAAAGGTCTCTGGTTGAACATTGCTCTCTGGGCGTCGGCTTATTTGGAAACCTAAGTGACTAGACTGGACTTAAGGACCTTGGTCGAGCTTCGCTCTCTAGGCGCCAATCTTATTGGAGAAAGAGAACCGAAAGGCTAAGACTGATAGTGATAATTAAGTGCCTGGACTGGAGTTAAGGACCCTAGTCGAGCTTCGCTCTCTAGGCGCCAGTTCTGTTAGAATGAGAAAGTCGAGATGTTAGTGTTGGGTTTAGGGTTCTGCTAAGGTACCCTATCCCGTGGTATGAAATAAAAATTTATTTTATTTTATTTTGCAGAAGTATAGCACATGCATATTTTATTTTAGTTAAACAAATATTTTATTGAAGTTTTATATTTTATTTTGGATATATGATTTTAACTCACTCTCGAGACTCACAGTCTCAATTTCACTATATTTCAGGTGATTGTTAATCTTCCCGTAGTTCTTATCTAGCAACCCGACTCCTTCATCATCGAGTTGATGTAATTGATTTTGGTATGTTTGATTTATAAAGTTTTAGATTCTCTGCAATAGAAATTTTAGACTTATCAGTTGTAATTTTATGTAAATTTAGCTCTTGTTTAATTATGCTGGCAGACCGAATTAAATATATAGGATTTGATGGTTAAGGTTAATTGCGAATCAGTGCTTTGGATTAAGTTCGAATTTCAATTTGATTGAGTTAGTAAATGGCCAGCCTTACTACGGGATTCGATGGCCTTATGCCTACCCATTCTCTAGTGCCGGTCACGGGACCACAGGTCGGGTTGTGACAAGCACTATTATGGGGTTGTTTCGTAAATTGATAAATATACATGTTTTATGGCGTTATTTTCTTATATTGACAAATATACCCTTTTACGGGGTTGTTTTCTCATATTATAAAATTAACCCATTTAAGGGTTTTTTTTCTCATACTCACAAATATACCAAAATTACATGGTTATTTTCTCATATTCACAAATATCATCGTATTACGGGGTTATTCTCTAATATTTATAAATATACCCCTTTACGGGGTTATTTTTTATATTAAAAAATTTACCCCTTCTATGAGGCTGTTTTTTTAGACTCCCAATAACACTACTTTTACGGGGTTGTTTTCTCAGATTCATAAATATACACGTCTTACGGGGTTATTTTCTTACATTGATACATATGCCACTTTTATAGGGTCATTTTATCATATTAAATTTTATCACTATTATGGGATTATTTTCATAAAGTGATAAATATACACATTTACGGAGTTATTTTCTTATATTGAAAAACATACCCATTTTACGGAGTTGTTTTCTCATATTATAAAATTAACCCATTCAAGGATTTATTTTTCATACTATCAAATATACCAAAATTACGAGGTTATTTTCTCCAATTGATAAAAATCCTCATATTACGGGGTTGTTTTCTAATATTTATAAATAAACCCCTTTTATGGGGTTATTTTCTCATATTATAAAATTAGAGGTTATTTTCTTATACGCACAAATATACTATAATTACGGGGTTATTTTCTCAGATTCATAAATATTCCCGCATTACGGGGTTGTTATCTCATATTAAAAAGTTTACCCCTTCTACGAGACTCTTCTCTTAGACTGGCAATTACACTACTTTTACAGGGTTGTTTTTAAATATTCATAAATATACACCTTTTATGGAGTTATTTTCTTAATATTGATAAATATACCACTTTTATGGGGTCGTTTTCTCATATTAAATTATTAGCACTATTATAGGGTTATTTTCTCAAATTTATAAATATACACGTTTCACGGGGCTATTTAAAGGGTTGTTTTTTCATACTCACAAATATACCAAGATTACGGGTGTAACACCCCGAATTTTTATATATTTAATAATGAGTTTTTATTTAAGTTAATTTTAGCTTCATTATTATTGGGTTTAATTTGAAATGATTTAATGAAAAATTTAATATTGATCAAATAAATGAGTTATTTTCTATACCCAATTAGTTTGAAATTTTAAGAAATTATTCAAGTAAATTATTTGAGAAATGATTATATTTTGGCTATTCAAATTTTCCCAAATGCATATTTATATAAGTAAAATTATATATTGGAAAATTTTGGAAGAAATTATAAAGGATGTTTTTATAAAAGAATTTTGGGAAAATTGGTATTATAATTGATTAGTAGTATTAAATTTTAAGTTGGAATTTGATTATTTAATTTAATTGTGTTAGGACTAAATTGGAAATTTATTTTGGAATAAGGATTAAAAGTATAATTTTATTTTTATGGGGTTTTAATGGAAATTTGTGAGCTTGGTATTTTTGTAAATAAATATGTTGGTCAGGGGTATTTTTGTAATTGTGTATTTTCAATAATTCGGTTTTGGCCCAAATTAAATAGTTAAGGGCTTAATTGAAAGGCTAAAAAGAAGTTTGGTGGTTAAATTGGAATTCTGCGGGATGAAATTGTAAGTAATTAAGAAAGTTGAGGGACCAAATTGCAATAAGGAAAAGTTTGGGGGCCTAATGTCGATATTGAAAGGAAAGAAATCGGGGAAGAAGAAAGGAGGAGAGAGAGAGAGAGTGCGGCACCGGGAAGAGAGAGAAGGGGACGCTGCAGCGCCGGTGGCAACCGTCGGGGCGGAGAATCGGCCGACGGCCAATGGCCCGGTGGAAGAGCCGGCTTCCGGCGTTGTTGGCGGCCAAGTTGGGTGGCGATCGGCTCCTCTCGGCGAGGGCTCTCTTCTGGCAGCAGTGGCGACGCCTGGGGTGGCCGGAGTTGCAAGATCCGGCAAAGTGAAACTTAGAGTGGCAGCCGCATTTTTGGGCTTTTCCGGCGAGCTCCGGCGGAGGATGGATGATCGGAGGATGTATCCCGACTCTCCTCATCTCAAGCTTCGTGATGGCACCGGTTTCGTGGCGATCGGGCTTCGTTTGCAAATCGACGGTCGTGATCGTCCGCAAATCTCTCCAGATGATCGGGTGTCAGATCGGAAAATCGGAAGCGGGGATCGTTGTCACGACCCCACCCGTGGGCCCGTGACCGGCACTAGGGAATGGGTAGGCTTAAGGCCACCGAAACCCGTAGTAAGCCTGACACTCACTGATTTAAACAAATCTCATCTCAAATTAATATTATTAAAGCCATAATTTAACTTAATAGTTACACTTTACAAAATTACTTCGGTCTACCAGAAAAACTAGGCGAGACCCGAAGCTCAGAAAATTTACAACTGATACATTTACTATTACTACTGCGGAGAATCTAAGATTTACCAATTTACATACCAAATCAAATACATCACTCAATGATGAAGGAGTCAGTTCTTGAATAAGAGTCGCGGAGAACTAACGATCACGAATCTGAAAAAACATAAATGGAGACCGGTCACCGAGTGAGTTAAAATCAAATAATCTAGGGACTATTGCTTCTTCTCAGAAAACATAGATTATTCAAATCAGTATATCAAACCATACTATAATCATACCCTACTATTTCCTTCACATAAAATATTAATCATTCGAATCAATATATCAACCATGCACGTAAATACAAATCACATTATAATCAAATACCATAATAAATAAATAAATAAAAATATATATTTACTTTTACAGGACGAGTGGCTCGGTAGAACCCTAAACCCCAAATTTCTAGTAGCCTTTCGGCTCTCTTAATCTAACAGGTCTGGCGCCCAGAGAGCAAGCTCGATCAGGGTCCTTACCTCCAGCCTGAACACTTGAATTCCAAATAAGCCGGCGCCCAGAGAGCATCGCTCGATCAGGGACCTTAACTCCGGCAATCAACTGAACTCAGCCCAGAGAGCAATGCTCGATCAGGGCAGACAAATCCATAATAATCTTATATCCATGATCATTACCGGTGCGCACGCGGTCCTGATGTAACCCATCAGGCGGCATGTTCTACAAGCCACATTTCCCAAATCGCAATCACCACATTTAATAAATATCATTGTCTAATGAAATCATTCAACACTTATCGAAATAAAGATTAAAAATTTAGGATAAGGCAACGTGCAATTCGTGTCGACAGAATAATAATATTTGTATTATTATAGTGTTACTAATAATAATATTTATATTATTTTCAATAATTAATAGTCCAGTGAAATTATTTACGTTGCGATACTAATAACCATATTATGCATAAACTTTCAAAATAGCATATTAAATCAGACTTAGCAATAGTGCAATGATTAAATGACTTTAACTCACAGGATTGGGCGACCTCCTAGCTCTGCTCCGGTGCCTCGGTTGGAGCGAGCCGAACAGACAGATCATCTAATCACGGAAAACAATTTATCAATACGCTGAGACAATCCATCATTAATCCTAGGTCTAGACTCCTAGGACTGACTGTCTAAGAATCTCGACTCGGAAAAATTCTACCAAAAATCCGGCAGAACCTCCCCTACAACACGAACATTACCCCCCGTAAAAACGGGTCCAGGACCTGCCAGAAGGACACTTCCAATATCCAACAATTTAATCAACGGGAGTCGGGTCCCCAAACTTCACTATTTCCTGACCCCGCCACACAGCACAAAATACGAGGCAGGCAAACTGACAGACAAATATTTATGACTCACAAATATCATCAAGTACTCAATATAATCCAATAGACACAATTAAACCAAGAATTTCTAAAATTAACGGGCCAAAGATAATTACCGAGACGCTCGATCGCTCGGTCGACTCGCCTCCAGCCGCCGGAGTCCGATCGACGATCCGAACACACCATCGAACTCACAACGACGCGCTGAAGACGATCCCCGCTTCCGATTTTCCGATCTGACACCCGATCATCTGGAGAGATTTGCGGACGATCTCGACCGTCGATTCGCAAACGAAGCCCGATCGCCATGAAACCAGTGCCATCGCGAAGCTTGAGCTGAGGAGAGTCGGGATACGTCCTCCGATCGTCCATCCGCCGCCGGAGCTCGCCGGAAAAGCTCAAAAACGCGGCTGCCTCCACTTCGCTGGAACTCTCTCATCCGGCCACCAAAACCGACGCCGCTGCCGCCAAAAGGAAGCTCTCTCCAAGGGGAGCCGATCGCCACCAAGATCGGCCGGAAACGGCCTTCGAAAGCCGCTGCCACACGTCGCGCGATTCCGCTACCACGCCGCCATTACTGCCGCTGGCCTGACGCCAAGCGGCCGCCACCTCGGCCTCCTTCTTCTCGCGCGGCGCCCACTTTTTCTCTCTCCTCCTCTCTTCTTCCCCGATTTCCATTCCTTTCAATATCGACATTAGGCCCCCAAACTTTTCCTTATTACAATTTGGTCCCTCAACTTTCTTAATTACTTACAATTTCATCCTGCAGAATTCCAATTTGACCCCCAAACTTCGTTTTAGCCTTTCAATTAAGCCCCTAACTATTTAATTTGGGCCAAATCCGAATTATTGAATATACACAATTACAAAAATACCCCTGACCGACATATTTATTTACAAAAATACCAAGCTCACAAATTTCCATTAAAACCCCATAAAAATAACATTATACTTTCAATCCTTATTCCAAAATAAATTTCCAATTTAGTCCTAACACATAATTAAATTAAATAATCAAATTCCAACTTAAAATTTAATACTACTAATCAATTATAATACCAATTTTCCCAAAATTATTTTATAAAAACATCCTTTATAATTTCTTCCAAAATTTTTCAATATATAATTTTACTTATATAAATATGCATTTGGGAAAATTTTGAATAACCAAAATATAATCATTTCTCAAATAATTTACTTGAATAATTTCTTAAAATTTCAAACTAATTGGGTATAGAAAATAACTCATTTATTTGATTAATATTAAATTTTTCATTAAATCATTTCAAATTAAACCCAATAAAAATAAAGCTAAAATTAACTTAAATAAAAAACTCATTATTAAATATATAAAAAAAATTTCGGGTGTTACAATCGTCGTCAGCGCGTCGTTGTGAGTCCGATGGTGTGTCCAGATCGTTGATCGGACTCCGGCGGCTGGAGGCGAGTCGACCGAGCGTCTCGGTAATTTTCTCTGGCCGTTGATCTTAGAAATCCTTGATTTTAAATTTGTGTCTATTGGATTATATTGAGTATTTGATGATTTTTATGAGTCAAAAATATTTGTCCTCGGTTGGCTGCCATAGTCGTATTTTGTCTTTGTGTGGCGGAGTCGGAAATAGTGAAGTTTGGGGACCCGACTCCGTTGTTTAAATTGTTGGATATTTGGAGTGTTTTTCCGGCAGTCCTGGACCCGCTTTTACGGGGGGTAATGTTCGTGTTGTAGGGGAGGTTCTCACGGATTTTCGGTAGAATTCTCCGAGTCGAGATTCTTAGGCGATCCTAGGAGTCTAGTCCTAGGATTAATGATCGATTGTTTCAGCATTTTGATAAATTGTTTTCCGTGATTAGATAATCTGTCTGTTCGGCTCGCTCCAACCGAGGCACCGGAGCAGAGCTAGGAGGTCGCCAAACCTGTGAGTTAAAGTCATTTAATCTTTGCGCTATTGCTAGTCTGATTTTAATATGCTATTTAGAATTTGTGCTTAATATGATTATTAGTATCGCAAAATAAATGATTTCACTTGATTATTAATATTTGAAATAATATAAATATTATTATTAGTATGTTATAATAAGACAAACGTTATTATTTTTCCCCTCACAAATTGCACGTTGTTTTACCTTAAATCTTTAATCTTTAATTCGATATGTGTTAGTTGAGTTCATCAGATAATGATATTTATTATATGTGATGATTGTGTCTTGGAAAACGTGGCTTGTAGAACATGCCGCCTGATGGGTTACATCAGGACCGCGTGCGCACCGGTAATGATCATGGACATGTAATAAGATTTTCATGGGTTTGCCCTGGTCGAGCATGGCTCTCTGGGCTGATTTGTGTAAATTGCCGGAGGTAAGGTCCCTGGTCGAGCATTGCTCTCGGGCTTATTTGGATACTTAAGTGACCAGACTAGAGGTAAGGTCCCTGGTCGAGCATTGCTCTCGGGCCAGTCTTATTGGATTAAGAGAGCCGAATGGCTACTAGATTTCTTATTTGGATATTTAAGTGACCAGACTGGAGGTAAGGTCCCTGGTCGAGCATTGCTCTCGGGGCGCCAGTCTTATTGGATTAAGAGAGCCGAATGGCTACTAGATTTTGGGGTTTAGGGTTCTACCGAGCCACTCGTCCCGTAAAAGTAAATATATATTTTTATTTATTTATTTATTATGGTATTTGATTATAATGTGATTTGTATTTACGTGCATGGTTGATATTTTGATTCGAATGATTAATATTTTATGTCAAGGAAATAGTAGGGTATGATTATAGTATGGTTTGATATACTGATTTGAATAATCTATGTTTTCTAATAGTCCCTAGATTATTTGATTTTAACTCACTCTCGAGACTGACAGTCTCCATTTATGTTTTTTTCAGATTCGTGACTGTTAGTTCTCCCGCGACTCTTATTCAGTAACCCGACTCTTTCATTATCGGGTGATGTATTTGATTTGGTATGTAAATTGGTAAATCTTAGATTCTCCGCAGTAGTAATAGTAAATGTATCAGTTGTAAATTTTCTGAGCTTCAGGTCTCGCCTAGTTTTTCTGGTAGACCGAAGTAATTTTGTAAAGTGTAACTATTAAGATAAATTGTGGCTTTAATAATATTAATTGGAGATGAGATTTGTTTAAATCAGTGAGTGTCAGGCTTACTACGGGTTTCGGTGGCCTTAAGCCTACCCATTTCCTAGTACCGGTCACGGGCCCACGGGTGGGGTCGTGACAACGGGATTATTTTCTGCGATTGATAAATATCCCTGTATTGCGGGATTGTTTTCTAATATTTATAAATATATATCTTTTATAGGGTTATTTTCTCATATTATAAAATTAACCAATTTAAGGGGTTATTTTCTCATACGCACAAATATACCACAATTACGGGGTTATTTTATCAAATTCATTAATACTCCTCTGTTAAGGGGTTGTTATCTCATATTAAAAAATTTACCCCTTCTACGGGGCCGTTTTCTTAGACTGGCAATTACACTACTTTTATGGGTTTGTTTTCTAAGATTCATAAATATACACGTTTTACGAAGTTATTTTCTTATATTGATAAATATACCACTTTTATGGGGTATTTGATTTGGTATGTAAATTGGTAAATCTTAGATTCTCCACAGTAGTAATAGTAAATGTATCAGTTGTAAATTTTCTAAGCTTCGGGTCTCGCCTAGTTTTTCTGGTAGACCGAAGTAATTTTGTAAAGTGTAACTATTAAGATAAATTGTGGCTTTAATAATATTAATTTGAGATGAGATTTGTTTAAATCAGTGAGTGTCAGGCTTACTACGGGTTTCGGTGGCCTTAAGCCTACCCATTCCCTAGTGCCGGTCACGGGCCCACGGGTGGGGTCGTGACAACGGGATTATTTTTTGCGATTGATAAATATCCCTGTATTGCGGGATTGTTTTCTAATATTTATAAATATATATCTTTTATAGGGTTATTTTCTCATATTATAAAATTAACCAATTTAAGGAGTTATTTTATCATACGCACAAATATACCACAATTACGGGGTTATTTTATCAAATTCATTAATACTCCTCTGTTAAGGGGTTGTTATCTCATATTAAAAAATTTACCCCTTCTACGGGGCCATTTTCTTAGACTGGCAATTACACTACTTTTATCGGTTTGTTTTCTAAGATTCATAAATATACACGTTTTACGAAGTTATTTTCTTATATTGATAAATATGCCACTTTTACGGGTAGCTTTCTCATATTAAATTATTAGCACTATTATGGGGTTGTTTTTATAAATTGATAAATATACACACTTTACGGAGTTATTTTCTTATATTAAAAATTATAGCTCTTTTACGCGGTTGTTTTCTCTTATTAGAAAATTAACCCACTGAAGGGGTTGTTTTCTCATACTTACAAATATACCAAAATTACAGGGTTATTTTCTCCGATTGATAAATATCCCCATATTGCGGGGTTGTTTTCTAATATTTATAAATATACCCCCTTACAGGGTTGTTTTCTCATATTAAAAATTTATCCTTTCTACGAGGCTGTTTTTCTAGACTTGCAATTACACTATTTTTACGGGGTTGTTTTCTCAGATTGATAAATATACAAGTTTACCGGGATCGTTTTCTCATATTAAATTATTAGCACACTTATGAGGTTGTTTTCTCAAATTGATAAATATACAAGTTTTACGAAATTATTTTCTTATATTAACAAATATACCTCTTTTACGGGTTTATTTTTTCATATTATAAAATTAACCCATTTAAGGTGTTATTTTCTCATACTCACAAATATACCAAAATTATGGGGTATTTTCTCCGATTGATAAATATCCCCGTATTGCAGCGTTGTTTTCTAATATTTATAAATATACCTCTATTACAAGGTTGTTTTCTCATATTAAAAAATTTACCCCTTCTACGGGGTTGTTTTCTTAGACTGGCAATTACACTACTTTTACGGTTTATTTTCTCAGATTCATAAATATACACGTTTTACGAGGTTATTTTCTTATATTGATAAATATACCAATTTTACAAGGTCATTTTCTCATATTAAATTATCAGGACTTTTACGGGATTATTTTTCAGATTCATAAATATACACGTTTTACGGAATCGTTATCTCATATTAAACTATTAGCACCATTATGGGGTTGTTTTCTCAAATTGATAAATATATATGTTTTACGAAGTTATTTTTTTATATTGACAAATGTACCTCTTTTACGGGGTTGTTTTCTGATATTATAAAATTAACCCATTTTAGGAGTTGTTTTCTAATACTCATAAATATACCAAAATTACGGCGTTGTTTTTCAGATTCATAAATATCACCGTATTACGGGGTTGTTCTCTAATATTTATAAATATACCCTTCTTACGGGGTTGTTTTCTCGTATTAAAATATTTACTCCTTCTATGAGGCTGTTTGCTTAGACTCGCAATTACACTGCTTTTACGGGGTTGTTTTCTGAGATTCATAAATATACACTTTTACGGGATCATTTTCTCATATCAAATTATTAGCATTTTTATGGGTTTTTTCTCAAATTAATAAATATACGCGTTTTACGAGGTTATTTTCTTATATTGATAAATATACCCTTTTTATGGTGTTGTTTTCTCATATTATAAAATTAATCCATTTAAGGGGTTATTTTCTCATACTCACAAATATAGCAAAATTACGATTTTATTTTTTCAGACTCATAAATATTACCATATTACGGGATGGTTCTCTAATATTTATAAATATACCCCTCTTACGGGGTTGTTTTCTCATATTATAAAATTTAACTCTTCTACGAGGCTTTTTCTTAGACTCGCAATTACACTACTTTGACGGGGTTGTATTTACAAATTCATAATTATACACATTTTACGAGGTTATTTTTTATATTGATAAATACACTATCTTTACGGGGTTGTTTTCTCATATTAAATTATTAGCACTAATATGGGGTTATTTTCTCAAATTGATAAATATACACGTTTTACGAAGTATTTTTTTATATTGATAAATATACCCTTTTACGGTGTTGTTTTCTCATATTTTAAAATTAACCCATTTAAGGGGTTATTTTCTCGTACTCACAAATAAACCAAAATTACGGTGTTATTTTTATATTTATAAATATTACCGTATTACGGGATGGCTCTCTAATATTTATAAATATACCCTCTTACGGGGTTATTTTCTCAAATTAAAAAATTTACCTTTTCTATGAGGCTATTTTTGTAGATTCGCAATTACAATACTTTTACGGAGTTGTATTCACAAATTCATAATTATACACGTTTTACGGAATTATTTTCTTATATTGATAAATACACTATCTTTATGGGGTCGTTTTCTCATATCAAATTATTAGCACTATTATGGGGCTATTTTCTCAAAGTGATTAAATATACACGTTTTACAGAGTTATTTTCTTATATTGACAAATATACCCTTTTTACGGGGTTGTTTTCTCATATTATAAAATCCACCAATATTTAAGGTTGTTTTCACATACTCACAAATATACCACAGATTCATAAATATTCCGTGTTACGGGGTTGTTATCTCATATTAAAAAATTTATCCCGTCTACGAGGCTATTTCCTTAGAGTGGCAATTACACTACTTTTACATGGTTGTTTTTCCAGATTCATAAATATACACCTTTACGGAGTTATTTTCTTAATATTGATAAATACACCACTCTTACAGCGTTGTTTTCCTATATTAAATTATTAGCACTGTTATGGGGTTATTTTCTCATACTCACAAATATACCAAAATTACTGTATTATTTTTTCAGACTCATAAATATTACCGTATTACGAGATGGTTCTCTAATATTTATAAATATACCCCTCTTACGGGGTTGTTTTCTTAAATTAAAAAATTTACTCCTTCTACGAGGCTGTTTTCTTAGACTCGTAATTACACTTCTTTTACAGCATATTTTACGATATTATTTTCTTATATTGATAAATACACTACCTTTACGAGGTCGTTTTCTCATATTAAATTATTAGCACAATTATGGGACTGTTTTCTCAAATTGATTAAATACACACGTTTATGAGTTATTTTCTTATATTGACAAATATACCCCTTTTAAGGGGTTGTTTTCTCATACTACAAAATCAACCAATTTAAAATGTTGTTTTCTCATACTCATAAATATACCACAATTACGGGGTTATTTTCTCAGATTCACAAATATTCCCGTGTTATGGGTTGTTATCTCATATTAAAAAATTCATCCCTTCTAAAATGGTTGTTTCCTTAGACTGGTAATTACACTACTTTTACGTGGTTGTTTTTCCAGATTCATAAATATACACCTTTTATGGAGTTATTTTCTTAATATTAATAAATACACCACTTTTACAACATCGTTTTCTCATATTAAATTATTAGCACTATTATGGGGTTATTTTCTCATACTCTAAATATACCAAAATTATGGTGTTATTTTTTTCAGGCTCATAAATATTACCGTATTATTGGATGGTTCTCTAATATTTATAAATATATCCCTCTTACGGGGTTGTTTTCTCATATTACCGCTTCTACGAGGCTATTTTCTTAGACTCGAAATTACACTACTTTTACGGAGTTGTTTTTTCATATTCACAATATACACGTTTTACGCTTTCTTAATATTGATAAATATACCACTTTTACGGTATCGTTTTCTCATATTAAATTATTATCACTATTATGGGGTTGTTTTCTCAAATTAATAAATATACATGTTTTACGGAGTTATTTTCTTATCTTGACTAATATACCATTTTATGGGGTTGTTTTATCATATTATAAAATTAACCAATTTAAGGGATTATTTTCTCACTCATAAAAATACCACAATTCCAGTGTTATTTTCTCAGATTCATAAATATTCTTTTATTACAGGGTTATTATCTCATTAAAAAATTTACCCCTTCTACGATGTTGTTTACTTAGACTGGCAGTTACACTACTTTTACCGGTTGGTTTTTCATATTCATAAATATACACCTTTTATGGAGTTATTTTCTTAATATTGATAAATATACCCTTTACGAGGTCATTTTCTCATATTAAATTATTAGCACTATTATGGGGTTGTTTTCTCAAATTCATAAATATACACGCTTAAGGGTTATTTTCTTATATTGATTAATATACTACTTTTACGGGGTCATTTTCTCATATTAAATTATTAGCACTATTATGGGGTTAGTTTCTAAAATTCATAAATATACACGTTTTACGGAGTTATTTTCTCATATTAAAAAATTTATCCCTTCTACGAGGCTGTTTCTTAGACTCGCAATTACACTGCTTTTACTAGTTGTGTCACGACCCCATCCGTGGGCCCATGACCGGCACTAAGGAATGGGTAGGCGTAAGGCCACCGAATCCCGTAGTAAGCTTGACACTCACAACTCAAATAAATCTCATCTCAACTTTTACTATTATTAACGCCATAATTTATAGTAACATTAAATTTTACACAATTAAATCGGTCTGCCAGAAGAACTAGGCGAGACCCGAAACTCAGAAAATTTACAACTGATACATCTACTATTACTACTGCAGAGAATCTAAGATTTACCAATTTACATATCAAATCAAATACATCACCCGATGATGAATGAGTCGGGTTACTAGATAAGAGTTGCGAGAAGACTAACAGTCACGGATCTGAGAAAAATAGTAAATTGAGACTGTCAGTCTCGAGAGTGAACTAAAATTAAATAATCTAGAGACTATTGCAGTCTTCACAGAAAATATTAATTATTCGAATCAATATATTAAACCATGCACGTAAATACAACTCATATTATAATCATACCATAATAAATAAATAAATAAAAATATATTTTTATTTTTACGGGACGAGTGGCTCAGTAGAACCCTAACCCCAAATTCTAGTAGCCATTTTGTCTCTCTTAATCCAATAAGACTGGCGCCTAGAGAGCAATGCTCGACTAGGGACCTTACCTCTAGTCTGGTCACTTAAGTATCCAAATATGCCGGCGCCCAGAGAGCAATGCTCGACTAGGGACCTTTACTCCGGCATCTCATTCCAATAGGACTGGCGCCTAGAGAGCGAAGCTCGACCAGGGTCCTTAACTCCAGTCCGGTCACTTAATATTCATTATCTGCCCAAGCCTTTAAGCCCTCTTATTCCAATAAGACTGGCGCCCAGAGAGCAATGCTCGACCAGGGACCTTACCTCCGGCAATTTACTCAAATCAACCCAGAGAGCCATGCTCGACCAGGGCAAAACTCATAATAATAATCTTATTACCGCAATTTACTCAAATAAGCCCAGAGAGCCATGCTCGACCAGGGCGAACCCATAAAAATCTTATTACATGTCCATGATCATTACCGGTACGCACGCGGTCCTGATGTAACCCATCAGGTGGCATGTTCTACGAAAGCCACATTCCCAAGTCGCAATCATCACATTTAAAAGAAAATATCATTGTCTAATGAAATCATCCAACACATATCGAAGTAAAGATTAAAGATTTAGGGTAAAGCAACACGCAATTCGTGAGGAAAAATAATAACATTTGTATTATTATAACATTACTAATAATAATATTTATATTATTTTCAATAATCAATAATCAAGTGAAATCATTTATATTGCGATACTAATAATCATATTAAGTATAAATTCTAAAATAGCATATTAAAATCAGACTTAGCAATAGTGCAATGATTAAATGACTTTAACTCACAGAATTGGGCGACCTCCTAGCTCTGCTCCGGTGCCTCGGTTGGAGCGAGCCGAACAGACAGATCATCTAATCACGGAAAATAATTTATCAAAATGCTGAAACAATCGATCATTAATCCTAGGTCTAGACTCCTAGGACTGACTGTCTAAGAATCTCGACTCGATAAATTCTACCGAAAATTCGGCAGAACCTCCCCTACAATACTAACATTTACCCCCCGTAAAACGGGTCCAGGATCTGCCAGAAAAACACTTCAAAAATCCAACAATCCAAACAACGGGAGTCGGGTCCCCAAACTTCACTATTTTTCCCGACTCCACCACACAGCACAAAAACACGACTATGGGAGGCAGTCCGACAAACAATTATTTTTGACTCATAAATATCATCTAATACTCAACACAATCAATAGACACACAATTAAACCAAGAATTTCCAAAATTATAGGCTAGAGAAAATTACCGAGACACTCGGTCGCTCGGTCGACTCGCCTTCGGCCGTCGGAGTCCGATCGACGATCCGAACACACCATCGGACTCAATATGACGCCCTGAAGACGATCTCTGCTTCTGATTTTCCGATCTGATACCCGATCATGTGGAGAGAATTTTCGGACGATCTCGGCCGTCGATTTGCAAACGAAGTCCGATCGCCACGAAACCGGTGCCATTGCGAAGCTTGAGCTGAGAAGAGTCGGGATATGCCCTCCGATCGTCCATAGCTCGCCAGAGCTCGTTGGAAATGCCCAAAAACCTCGGCTGACTCCATTTTCTCTCTCCACCGTGAACCTCCGTTTCCGGCCACCATTGTCGACACCGCTGCCGCCAAAATAAAGCCAAGGCTAAGAGGAGTCAATCGCCACAAAGATCAGCCATCACGGAAATGCACGTGACGGCGACAAGGGAAGTCTCGTGGCTTCATCTCCTCGCCCCATCGCGCCATTGACGACGCCAAGAAGACCGACAATGGCCACCTACTGACGCGCGACGCCCTCTCTCTCTCTCTCCCTTCTTCCCCCATTTTCTTTCTCTCCCCCGACACTCTCTTCTTTCCTTTCTTTCAATATCGATATTTGACCCCTGAACTTTTCCTTATTACAATTTGGTCCCTCAACTTTCTTAATTACTTACAATTTCATCCTGCAGAATTTCTAATTAACCCATAAACTTTTCTTTAGCCTTTCAATTAAACCGCTAACTAATTAATTTGGGCCAAATTAGAATTATTGAAAATACATAATTACACAAATACCCCTGACCGACATAATTATTTACAAAAATACCGAACTTACAAACTTCCATTAAGACCCCATAATAATAAAATTATACTTTTAATCCTTATTTCAAAATAAATTTCCAATTTAGTCCTAACACACAATTAAATTAAATAGCCAATTTGCTAAATATTTTCCAACTTAAAATTAAATACCACTAGCTAATTAAAATACCAATTTCCCCAAAATTCTTTTATAAAAACACCATTTACAAATTCTTTAATAATTCTCCAATATATAATTTTATTTATATATATTACATATACATTGGGAAAAATTAAAATTACCAAAACTATAATTTACCTTCCAAATAATTTACTTAATTAATTTCTTAAAGATCCAATAAATTGGGTATAGAAAAAATAACTCATTTAATTGTCTAATATTAAAATTCAAAATTTGCATTTAAATCATTCCAATTAAACCAAATAAAGATAAAACAAAATTAATTTAAATAAATACTCATTATTAAATATATAAAAATTTCAGGTATTACATGTTGTTTTCTCATATTCATAATATACACGTTTTACGCGGTTGTTTTCTTAATGTTGATAAATATACCACTTTTACGGCATCGTTTTCTCATATTAAATTATTATCACTATTATGGGGTTCTTTTCTCAAATTGATAAATATACACGTTTTATGGAGTTATTTTCTTATATTGACAAATATATCGCTTTTACGGAGTTGTTTTCTCATATTATAAAATTAACCAATTTAAGAGGTTGTTTTCTCATACTCACAAATATACCAAAATTATAGGATTATTTTCTCAGATTAATAAATATCATCGTATTACGGGGTTGTTCTCTGGTATTTATAAATATACCCCTCTTATGGGTTGTTTTCTCATATTAAGAAATTTACCCCTTCTACGAGGTTGTTTTCTTAGACTCGCTATTATACAACTTTTCCGAGGTTGTTTTCTCAAATTCATAGTTATATATGTTTTACGAGATTATTTTCTTATATTGATAAATACACCACTTTTACAGAGTCGTTTTCTCATATTAAATTATTAGCACTATTATGGGGTTGTATTCATAAATTGATACACGTTTTACAGAGTTATTTTATTATATTGACAAATATACCCCTTTTACGGGGTTGTTTTCTCATATTATAAAATTAACCCATTTAAGGGGTTGTTTTCTCATACTCACAAATATACCAAATTACGGGGTTATTTTTCTAGATTAACAAATATCACCGTATTACGGGATTGTTCTCTAGTATTTATAAATATACCCCTCTTACGAGTTGTTTTCTCATATTAAAAAATTTACCCCTTCTACAAAGCTATTTTCTTAGACTCGCAATTACACTACTTTTACGTAGTTGTTTTCTAAGATTCATGATATACACATTTTACAAGGTTATTTTCTTATATTGATAAATATACCACTTTTACGGTGTTGTTTTCTCATATTAAATTATTATCATTATTATGGAGTTGTTTTCTCAAATTCATTAATATACACGTTTTACGGAGATATTTTCTTATATTGACAAATCTACCCATTTTACGGGGTTGTTTTCTCATATTATAAAATTAACCCATTTAAGTGGTTGTTTTCTCATACTCACAAATATACCACAATTACGGGGTTATTTTTCCAAATTCGTAAATATCCCCGTTTACGGGGTTGTTTTCTCATATTAAAAAATTTACCGCTTTTACAAGGCTGTTTTCTTAGACTCGCAATTACACTGCTTTTAGGGAGTTGTTTTCTCAGATTCATAATATACACGTTTTACGCGGTTATTTTCTTAATATTGATAAATATACTACTTTTACTGCATCATTTTCTCATATTAAATTATTATCATTGTTATGGGGTTGTTTTCTCAAATTGATAAATATACACGTTTTACGGAGTTATTTTCTTATCTTAACAAATATACCCTTTTACGGGGTTGTTTTCTCATATTATAAAATTAACCAATTTAAGGAGTTGTTTTCTCATACTCACAAATATACCACAATTACGAGGTTATTTTCTCAAATTCATAAATATTCCTGTATTACGGGGTTATTATCTCATATTAAAAAATTTACCTCTTCTACGATGTTGTTATCTTAGACTGGCAGTTACACTACTTTTACCAGTTGTTTTTTTTCATATTCATAAATATACACCTTTTATGGAGTTATTTTCTTAATACTGATAAATATACCACTTTTACGGGGTCGTTTTCTCATATTAAATTATTAGCACTATTATGGGGTTGTTTTTCCAAATTCGTAAATATACACGCTTAACGGGCTTATTTTCTTATATTGATAAATATACCGCTTTTATGAGGTCATTTTTTCATATTAAATTATTAGCATTATTATGGGGTTATTTTTTCAAATTCATAAATATAAACGCTTTACGGTGTTGTTTTCTCATATTTAAAAATTTATCTTTTCTACGAGGCTGTTTCTTATATTCGCAATTACACTATTTTTACGGAGTTATTTTCTCAGATTCATAATATACACATTTTACGTGATTATTTTCTTAATATTGATAAATATACCACTTTTACGACATCGTTTTCTCATATTAAATTATTATCACTATTATGGGGTTCGTTTCTTAAATTGATAAATATACATGTTTTACAGAGTTATTTTCTTATCTTGACAAATATACCTTTTATGGGGTTATTTTCTCATATTATAAAATTAACCAATTTATGGGGTTGTTTTCTCATACTCACAAATATACCACAATTACGGGGTTATTTTCTTAGATTCATAAATATTCCTGTATTACGGGATTATTATCTTATATTAAAAAATTTACCCATTCTACGATGTTGTTTTCTTAGACTGGCAGTTACACTACTTTTACTGGTTGTCTTTTCATATTCATAAATGTATACCTTTTATGGAGTTATTTTCTTATTATTGATAAATATACCACTTTTACGTTGTCGTTTTTTCTTATTATTGATAAATATACCACTTTTACGTTGTCGTTTTTTCTTATTATTGATAAATATACCACTTTTACGTTGTCGTTTTTTCATATTAAATTAGCACTATTATGGGGTTGTTTTCTGAAATTCATAAATATACACGTTTTACAGGTTTTTTTATATTGACAAATATACCCATTTTACTGTATTATTTTTTCATATTATAAAATTAACCTATTTAATGGGTTATTTTCTCATACAAACAAATATACCAGAATTATGGGGATATTTTCTCCGATTGATAAATATCCACGTATTATGGGTTTTTTTCTAATATTTATAAATATACTCCTCTTACGGGGTTGTTTTCTCATATTAAAAAATTACCCTTTCTATAGGGCTGTTTTCTCATATACACGTTTTACGGAGTTATTTTCTTATATTGATAAATATACCCTTTTTACGGGGTTTTTTTTTCTCATATTATAAAATTAATCCATTTAAGGGGTTGTTTTCTCATACTCCCAAATATACCACAATTACGGGGTTATTTTCTCCGACTGATAAATATCCATGTATTACGGGGTTGTTTTCTAATTTTATAAATATATCCCTCTTACGGGGTTGTTTTCTCATATTAAAAAATTTACCCCTTCTACGGGGCTGTTTTATTAGACTAGCAATTAGACTACTTTTACGTGGTTGTTTTCTCAGATTCATAAATATACATGTTTTACGGGGTTATTTTCTTGTATTAGTAAATATACCACTTTTACGGGTTCGTTTTCTCATATTAAATTATTAGCATTATGATGGAGTTGTTTTCTCAAATTAATAAATATACACGTTTTACGGGGTTATTTTCTTATACTGATAAATATACTCATTTTACGAGGTTGTTTTCTCATATTATAAAATTAATCCATTTAAGGGGTTGTTTTCTCATACTCACAAATATGCCACAATTACAGGGTTATTTTCTCATATTCATAAATATCACCGTATTACGGGGTTGTTTTGTAATATTTATAAATATACTCCTCTTACGAGGTTGTTTCTCATATGAAAAAATTTACCCCTTTTATAGAGCTGTTTTCTTAGACTGGTAATTACACTACTTTTACGGGCTTGTATTCTTAGATTCATAAATATACACGTTTTACAGGGATATTTTCTTATATTTATAAATATACTACTTTTACGGGGTCATTTTCTCATATTAAATTATTAGCATTGTTATGGGGTTGTTTTCTCAAATTCATAAATATACATGTTTTAAGGGGTTATTTTCTTATATTGATAAATATACCCCTTTTACGGGGTGGTTTTATCATATTAAAAAATTTACCGCTTCTATGGGGCTCATTTTTTAGACTCGCAATTACACTACTTTTACAGAGTTATTTTTTGAGATTTATAAATATACACGTTTTACGGGGTTATTTTCTTATATTAATAAATATACTACTTTTACGCTGTCATTTTCTCATATTAAACTATTAGCAATATTATGAGGTTGTTTTTTCAAATTCATAAATATACACGTTTTATGAAAATATTTTTTTATATTGATAAATCTACCCCTTTTACGGGGTTATTTTATCATATTATAAAATTAGCCCATTTAAGGGGTTATTTTCTCATACTCACAAATACACCACAATTACGGGGTTATTTTCTCAGATTCATAAATATCCCCGTATTATGGGGTTGTTTTCTTATATTAAAAAATTTACTCTTTCTACGAGGCTGTTTTTCTAGAGTCTCAATTACACTACTTTTATGGGGTTGTTTTCTAGATTCATAAATATACAAGTTTTACGGAGTTATTTTCTGAATATTGATAAATATACTACTTTTACGGGGTCATTTTCTCATATTAAATTATTAGCAATATTATGGGTTTATTTTCTCAAATTCATAAATATACACGTTTTATGGGGTTATTTTCTTATATTGACAAATATACCCCTTTTACGGGGTTGTCTTCTCATATTATAAAATTAACCAATTTAAGGGGTTGTTTTCTCATACTCACAAATATACCACAATTATGGGGTTATTTGCTCAGGTTCATAAATATTCCCGTATTACGGGGTTGTTATCTAATATTAAAAAATTTACCCCTTCTACGATGTTGTTTTCTTAGACTGGCAGTTACACTACTTTTACGGGTTTATTTTTTCATATTCATAAATATACACCTTTTATGGAGTTATTTTCTTAATATACAGGGTCGTTTTCTCATATTAAATTATTAGCACTATTATGGGGTTATTTTCTCAAATTGATAAATATACACGTTTTATGGAATTATTTTATTATAATGATAAATATACCCCTTTTATGAGGTTGTTTTCTCATATTATAAAATTAACACATTTAACGGATTATTTTCTCATACTTACAAATATACTAAAATTATGGGGTTATTTTCTCATATTCATAAATATCACTATATTTGTGACAGCCTGACATAGAGAAGCAATTCGACGAGGGCAGGATGTGGACACTTGGGCAAGAATAGGATGCATGGACAAAGAGCGACTTCTGGCAGACTTCTAGGATGGCAACACGCTAAGGAACTGGGGTACATGAATGAATCAAATTGCACATCAAAATGGTGTGGGGAATGGTTGATAACATATATGCAAGAGTTGGAACTAATCACATGAGGCGCCTTTTGGTTGTTTAGTTATAAGAGCTCCAAAGTTAAACATGCTTGGTTCAGAGAAACTCTAGTATAGGGGACCTCCTAGGAAGTTCTCGAACCTGCCAAAGGGACAAAACCGTGAAGCCAGTGGGGGCCAAAGTGGACAATATCTCATGTGATTTGGTTCTGGGCCATTATAAATTATAATTAGAGCAAGACCCCTCTAGTAGATATGTGGTTCGAGGATGAACTAGGCGGAAGCTGGTGGGCATGTGACAGCATGACCTAGAGAAGCGGTCCGACGAGGGCGGGAAGTGGACGCCGGGGCAAGGCTAGGATGCCTGGACAAGGAGCGGCTTCTGGCAGGCTTCTAGGATGGCAATTCATAATTTACGCATAAGTTCATACCATTCAACTCAATTCATTACAACCATCATAAGAAAATACAATTCATAATTTACGCATAAGTTCATACCATTCATCCTCACTTATCACACACGTAAGCTGCTCCGTCTCATCCTCACATTACACAATTTTATAGCCTCTCTAGGCTTTAGCCTCCCAAGGCTTTATATATATATATTTATTTATTTATTCTTTTTTCATAGGAGAATCCACCATTCACATGCGCATACACACTTAACATCACAATTCAATCATTTCACTTATATCACATTCAAGCAATAACAATTGTTTCACTCAACACTAATAATTTCCATCTCATTCATTCAAACATAACACAATATTAAGCAACACAACCATTTGCGAAACATTTGATTAAATATATGAATATAGCAAATATTAACTATTTACTTACTCAAAATACACTTATTCCTTCACCATCGAAGGACCTCCTTTCTCCACAACTTCCTTTCCAGGCCTTTGAGTTCTTGTTAACACATTCATCAATTCACATTTCATGCATATTCCAAATATTCATGTAAATGCTAGTTCTAATGCATTATAAGACCATCCCCTTTCTAATTAATATGTCTAACTCTTCCTCTGAGACTCTCAAATACTGTTGTAATATCATATAAACATGTTTCATCTAGCTATATTGTCATGACCCAATCTATGGGCCCGTGACCGGCACTAGGAAATTGGTAGGATTAAGGCTACCAAATCCCGTAGTAAGCCTTACTAACTGATAATTCAATAAAGTGCTTATAAAAAAAATAATTAATCAAGACTCACATGCCACACACCAATCTAACTGGTCTTTAATAATATTTCACGTCCATAATGAACCAGAACAATCATGACAAATCAAAAGTATTACTGCGGAAGGTCTAGAATGTAAAATAACTAAAAATATGAAAGTACATATTATTTACAATAAGCACGATGAAGAAAGAAGTCGGGCTATCAAAATGCAGTACAGCGAAGAACTCTAATTGTCACCTGAAAAAAAAAAAATTTTGAGACTGTCAGTCTCGAGAGTGAGTTAAAATCACATAATCTTGCAACTATTGCAGTCTCCTCAATAAAAAAATATTCATTAACTCAGTATATCATGCCATTGTATATCAAATACGGATCATACCATAATTTAGAAATAAAATACATATAAAGACTTATGGGATGAGTGGCTTAGCAGAACACTAATCCAAAACGCTAGTAGCCTTTCAGCTCTCTTATTCTAATAGGTCTGGCGCCCAGAGAGCATTGCTTGACTAGGGACCTTTCTCCGGTAGTCAAACTTTCACAGCCTAGAGAGTTATACTCGACCAGGGCAAAATCCAAAAATAACCTTGTTACCTGTTCCTGATTATTACCGGTGCGCACGCTGTCCTGATGCTGGCATGTTCTACTATAGCCTCACCCATTGTCAGAATCATAACATAAATATAATAATCATAGACTAACATCATTATTCAACAACATACTGAAATTAAGGATTTAGAATCTCGAATGAAGCAAGCATGCAATTTATGTATAGAATTAATAATAATAGTATTAAATTAACATTAACTGTGATTTCAAAAATAACGAGATAATTTTACTAACAATAATATTAATATTATTCGTGGTAATTACTAATTAAATAAAATTATTTATAATGTGATACTGATAATCATATTAAACATAAATCACTAAAACATCGCATTAAATTTTGCCATATCAATAGTGCCGTGATTATATGACTTTAACTCACAGTTCTATCGCGCTCCTCAGTCTGCTCCTACACCTCGGGTGGAGCTGGCGGGAAGGATGAATTATCTATTCATGAAAACACTCAGTTAATAGACCTTCTTAAATTTTTCCTAGTCCTAGACCCCTAGATTAGACTGCCTAAAATTACTTTAGACTCGAGAATTCTGTCGAAAATTCGGTAGAACCTCCCCTAAATTACAGACGTTTACCCTCTGTAAAACGGGTCCAGAACCTGCCAAAAACACTTCAAATATTCTGTGATTAATTAACGGGAGTCGGGCCACCAAAACTGTATTAATTTTCCCGACTCCGCAACACATCATAATCACAAATAATTAAATCCAATTAATTTTTAAATTATCCATCATTGATAATTAATTTTTAAATTATCCATCACAATCACAAATATTTTTCTAAAATTACAACATAATTTTTAGAGTCTAAATAAAATTATACCTAGTCAAAATTGTAATATTTCGCGCGTCTAGAAAACACTGGGGTCCAGAAGCCGGTCCTGCCAATGGTGTCAGAATTCGAATCCTGAAGCGCCTACGCGAAGCTCGATTTGCGGGGATTCCGAAAAATGGCAGGAAGGTGCCGGATCGGGGCCAGAAAGTCTCGGCTCCAGCAAAGCTTCCCGAGGCTGCCGGCGGGGGATTTCACGACAAGGAAGGTCATTTCCAGGGTTTTCGGGGGTGTGGAGTCCGAATCCAGCGTCGGATTGCCGAAAGGATGCCGGCAGGAGGCCGAATCGGCAACGACAACTCTTCTTTCTCCATGCGAACACACCATCATCTCTCAACACAAATTGTGTATTCTTTCCTTTTTATACTCTACCCTTCATCTTTTGCAAATAAGAATCTTCACACTGTGCATCTTTAATTTTATCTCCAATCAAAGGCTTTACTTGTAATGTGGCTAACAGAACATCGTCATAAACACAAAACTTCACATCCATAGCTCTAAGTGCAACTAGATATTCCATATTGTAACAAATTATACTTGAAAAATGTTCCACCGTCTTCCTACTTAAAGCATAAGCAACAATATTTGCTTTTTTAGGATGATAATCAATAGTGAAATCATAATCCTTCAGAAGCTCAGTCCATCTTCGTTGCCTCATATTCAACTCTTTTTGCGTAGGGATACCTTTCAAACTCTTATGATCAGTAAATGTCTGAAATGTCTCCCCGTGTAAATAATGTCGCCATATCTTTAATACATATACAATGGCTGCTAATTCAAGATCATGTGTAGGATAATTCAGCTCGTGAGGTTGCAATTGCTTTGAAGCATAAGCTATAACCTTCCCATACTGCATTAAGACACATCCAAGTCCTTGCCTAGAAGCATCAATATATACAACGTAACCTCCATTTCAAATGGTAATGCAAGTATTGGTGTAGTAGTAAGCCTTTTCTTCAATGCTTGAAAACTTTGATCATACAACTCAGTCCACTGGAATGACACATTCTTCTTTAACAAAGTTGTGAGAGGCTTAGCAATAACTGAAAAATCTTTTACAAATCTTCTATAATAGTCAGCTAACCTAAGAAAACTTCAAACTTTACAAATATTCTCGGTGGTTCCCATTCAATAATTGCTTTAATCTTTGATGAATCTGGTTGCACTCCATGTCTAGAAACAATATGCCCCAAGAATGCAATTTCATCCATCCAAAACTCACATCTGCTGAATTTTGCATACAACTGTGTTTCCCTCAAAATTTGTGAGACAATTCTCAAATGTTGTTCATGCTCTTCTGGGCTTCTAGAGTAAATCAGAATATCATCAATAAACACAATAGCAAAGTGATCTAAATATGGCTGGAAAGTCTTATTCATCACTGACATAAAAGCAGCAGGAGCATTTGTTAACCCAAATGGCATCACAATGAATTCATAATGCCCATACCTTGTTCTGAATGTTGTCTTGGCATCACAATGGGGTTATTTTCTCAAATTCATAAATATACACATTTTATGGAGTTATTTTCTTATATTGACAAATAAATCTCTTTTACGGGGTCGTTTTCTCATATTATAAAATTAACCCATTTAAGGGGTTGTTTTCTCTTACTCACAAATATAATATAATTATGGTATTATTTTCTCAGATTTATAAATATCACCATATAACGGGGTTGTTCTCTAATATTTATAAATATACCGTTCTTACAGGGTTGTTATCTCATATTAAAAAATTTACCCTTTCTATAAGACAATTTTCTTAGACTCGCAATTACACTAGTTTTACGGGGCTATTATTTCATATTCATAAATATACACTTTTTACGGGGTTATTTTCTTATATTGATAAATATACCACATTTACGAGGTCGTTTTCTCATATTAAATTATTAGCACTATTATGGGGTTGTTTTCTCAAATTGATCAATATACTGGTTTTACAAAGTTATTCTTTTATATTAACAAATATACCGCTTTTACGGGGTTGTTTTCTCATATGATAAAATTAACCCCTTCTACGAGGTTGTTTTTTTATACTCGCAATTACACTACTTTTGCGGAGTTGTTTTCTCAGATTCATAAATATACATGTTTTACGTGGTTATTTTCTTATATTGATCAATATACCACTTTTACGGTGTCGTTTTCTCGTATTAAATTATTAGCAATATTATGTGGTTGTTTCCATTTTATCATATTAAATTATTAGCACTATTATGGGATTATTTTCTCGAATTCTTAAATATACACATTTTACGGGGTTATTTTCTATATTGACAAATATACCCCTTTTATGTTGTTGTTTTCTCATATTCTAATTAACCAATTTAAGGGGTTGTTATTCTCATACTCACAAATTTTCTACAATTACGGGATTATTTTCTCAGAATCATAAATATTCCCGTATTATGGGGTTGTTATCTCATATTAAAAAATTTACCCTTCTACGAGACTGTTCTTTTAGACTTGCAATTACACTACTTTTACGGGGTTATTTTTAAGTTCATAAATATACATGTTTTACGGAGTTATTTTCTTAATATTGATTAATATACCACTTTTACGGTGTCGTTTTCTCATATCAAATTATTAGTACTATTATGGGGTGATTTTCTCATATTGATAAATATAAACGTTTACGGAGTTATTTTTTTATATTGACAAATATACCCCTTTTACGGGGTTATTTTATCATACTCACAAATATACCAAAATTACTGGGTTATTTTCTCAGATTCATAAATAACACCGTATTACGTGGTTGTTCTCTAATTTTATAACTATACCCCTCTTACGGGTTTGTTTTCTCATATTAAAAAATTTTCCCCTTCTACGAGGTTGTTTTCTTAGACTGACAATTATACAACTTTAACGGAGTTGTTTTCTCAGATTTATAAATTTACATGTTTTACGGAGTTATTTTCTTATATTGACAAATATACCCCTTTTACGGGGTTATTTTCTCATATTATAAAATTAACCAATTTAAGGGGTTGTTTTCTCATACTCACAAATATACCACAATTACGGGGTTATTTTCTCAAATTCATAAATATCCCCGTATTACAAGGTTGTTTTCTCATATTTAAAAATTTAGTCCTTTTACGAGGCTGTTTTCATAGACTGGCAATTACATTATTTTTTCGGGGTTCTCTTCTAGGTTCATAAATATACACATCTTATGGAGTTATTTTCTTAATATTGATAAATATACCACTTTTACGGAGTCGTTTTCTCATATTAAATTATTAGTACTATTATGGGGTGATTTTCTCATATTGATAAATATATACGTTTTTACGGAGTTATTTTCTTATATTAACAAATATACCCCTTTCTCGGGGTTGTTTTCTCATATTATAAAATTAACCAATTTAAGAGTTTGTTTTTCATACTCATAAATATACCAAAATTACGGGGTTATTTTCTCCGATTGATAAATATCCCCGTATTACAGGGTTATTTTCTAATATTTATAAATATACCCCTCTTACGGGGTTGCTTTCACATATTAAAAAATTTATCCCTTCTACGAGGATGTTTTCTTAGACTGGCAATTACACTACTTTTACGGGGTTCTTTTCTCATATTCATAAATATACACTTTTTACGGAGTTTTCTTTTTAATATTGATAAATATATCACTTTTACGGTGTCGTTTTTTCATATTTAATTATTAGCACTATTATGGGGTTGTTTTCTCAAGTTGATAAATATACACATTTTACGGGATTACTTTCTTATACTGACAAATCTACCCCTTTTACGGAGTCGTTTTATCATATTATAAAATCAACATATTTAAGGGATTGTTTTCTCATACTTACAAATATACCACTATTACAGGGTTATTTTCTCATATTCATAAATATCCCCGTATTACGGGGTTTGTTTTCTTTTATTAATTAATTTACCCCTTCTACGGGCTATTTTCTTATAATGGCAATTACACTACTTTTACGGGGTTGTTTTCTAAGTTCATAAATATACACGTTTTACGGAATTATTTTCTTAATATTGATAAATATACCACTTTTACGGGTTATTTTCTCGTACTCACAAATATACCAAAATTACGGAGTTATTTTCTCATCTTCATAAATATCACTGTATTACGTGGTTGTTCTCTAATATTCATAAATGTACCCCTCTTACAGGGTTGTTTTCTCATATTAAAAAATTTATCCTCTCTACGAGGTTGTTTTCTTAGACTGGCAATTATATTACTTTTATAGGATTGTTTTCTCAGATTCATAAATATACACATTTTACGAGGTTATTTACTTGTATTGATAAATATACCACTTTTATGTGACCGTTTTCTCATATTAAATTATTAGTACTATTATGGGGTTATTTTCTCAAATTCATAAATATACACGTTTTACAGAGTTATTTTCTTATATTAACAAATATACCCCTTTTACGGGATTGTTTTCTTATATTATAAAATTAACCAGTTAAAGGGATTGTTTTCTCATACTCACAAACATACCAGAATTACGGAGTTATTTTCTCATATTCATAAATATTACCGTATTACAGGGTTGTTCTCTAATATTTATAAATATACTCTTCTTACGGGGTTGTTTTCTCATATTAAAAAATTTACCCCTTCTACGAGGTTATTTTCTTAGACTCGCAATTACACTACTTTTATGGGGGTTGTTTTCTCATATTCATAAATATATACGTTTTACGGGGTTGTTTTCTCATATTTATAAATATACCCCTCTTATGGTGTTGTTTTCTCATATTAAGTTATTAGCACTATCATGGGGTTATATTCTCAAATTCATAAATATACACATTTTACGGAGTTTTTTATATTGCCAAATATACCTCTTTTACGAGGTTGTTTTCTCATATTAAAAAATGAATCCATTTATGGGGTTGTTTTCTTATACTCACAAATATACCAAAATTGTCGGGTTATTTTCTCTTATTGATAAATATCCCAGTTTTACGAGGTTGTTTTCTAATATTTATAAATATACCCCTTACTGGGTTGTTTTCTCATACTATAAAATCTACCCCTTCTAGGAGGCTGTTTTCTTACACTGGCAATTACACTACTTTACGGGGGTTGTTTTCTCAAATTCATAAATATACATGTTTTACGGGGTTATTTTCTCATATTAAATTACTAGCAATATTATGGGGTTGTTTTCTAAAATTCATAAATATACACGTTTTACGAGACTATTTTCTTATATTGACAAATATACTACTTTTACGGTGTTGTTTTCTCGTATTAAATTATTAGCAATATTATAGGGTTGTTTTTTCAAATTCATAAATATACACGTTTTACGGAGTTATTTTCTTATATTGACAAATATACCACTTTTACCGGGATGTTTTCTCATATTATAAAATTAACCCATTTAAGGGGTTGTTTTCTCATACTCATAAATATACCACTATTACGAGATTATTTTCTCAAATTCATAACTATCCTCGTATTACAGGGTTTATTTTCTTATATTAAAAAATCTATCCCTTTTACGAGGCTGTTTTCTTAGACTGGTAATTACACTACTTTTACGAGGTTGTTTTCTAGGTTCATAAATATACACGTTTTATGGAGTTATTTTCTTAGTATTCATAAATATACCTGTAACGCCTGCATTTTCTCATCATACTTGTTATGTACTTTTATATTTAATCATTGGGCATATGATGGTATATTAATAATATTTTTATTTTATGAGAATAGATATATATTAATTATAAGTAGAGAATAAGAAGCATGATATTAGATTATTAATTTAGACAAGTTGATTAAGTACTTAGGTTATGTGTATTAAGCCTTAAGACTTAATTGAACCAATAGTTGAAGATTGGGTAAATAGATTGGACTTAAAAGATACAATTAAAAATTAATATCTATGTATGGTTAGTAAGAATTAACTTAGGATGATAAAACTAGTTTAAGTAGGTGGTGGCATTGAGAGATGAATCTTGAAAATTGGAACCATGAGCAAGCTCATTTTACCTCTTCATTTCTCTAAAATTCATACATGGCCAAAAACTCAAAATTTGGAACAAGAGAGAGGAGTGAAATACCTAGAAACACTTAAGATTAAGATAGAATTTTACCAACTATTGAAGGAGCCAAGCTAAAGCTAAAGAATTTGAGCATATTAGCAACCCAGAAGCTAAAATTGGTGAGTTGTTACTTGAGTATTATTAATTTATCATTAGGGTTCTTGATTATAAATTGGAAAAACTTCAATTGATGCTTTCATTGATTAATTAAAGGTCTGATTATCATGAATTAGTAGAGTATTGAATGATTGCATAGAGATTAAGCTTGATTTAAGTTTAAGTATATCAAGACAGAAAACTGTCAAAATTCTAGCAACCTTGATGTTCTGTATTTTGGGCATAACATGCGTTATATAAGTCCAAATTAAGCTTAATTGGTGTCTATGGAAATTTGAAGAGCCCTCTATAACTTCGTAGTTTTTTTATTTCGCTATTTCTGCCGTTTTTATTGCTTAAATGGAGCAAACAGATTGCTACTCGGGTACAACTAGCTGTATGACCTTTGCTCAGTAATTTGGGAATAATTAAATCTATAGAAGTCGGAATTGAGTAATTCTTCTTGGAGATGAAACTAGACACATAAAAGTATATGTCTATTTAATACGAGTTTTTTTATTGAGCCAATTTTGCCCAGAAATAAATGTACTTTGGTACTAAATTCTGTCTAGAAAACAGAGATGTAGGAGATTAGTTTTATACAATTTATTTGATGTTAATTTGAGCTAAATTGGTATATAGCTAGATGGAACATGTTTATATGATATTAAAATAGTAGTTGAGAGTCTTAGAGGAAGAGTTAGACTTATGAATTAGAGAAGAAATGATCTTGTAATGCATTAGAACTAGCATTTACAAGAATATTTAGAAAATGCATGAAATGTGAATTGATGAATGTGTTAACAAGAACTCAAAGGCCTAGAAAGGAAGTTGTAGAGAAAGGAGGTTCTTCTATGCTGAAGGAATAAGTGTATTTTGAGTAAGTAAATAGTTAATATTTGCTATATTCATATATTTAATCAAATGTTCCGCGAATGGTTGTGTTTGCTTTATATTGTGTTATGTTTGAATGAATGAGATGGAAATGGTTGGTGTTGAGTGGAACAGTTGTTATTGCTTGAATATTATATCAGATGTTGAAAATCTGGGTTGAGTTTGAGATGGAAACTTATAGATCTGAAAATAAATTTGAACAGAAAGAACCAGCAAGTTTCTGATGTGCAAGATCCTCTTACGAGGCAAGCACAGAGCATACGCTTGATAATGGGGAAAGAAGAAGAAGATAGATAAAGAAGATAAACTTTGAATTGCTTTATTAATAATAATAACAGACTTTGAACATAAACATATAAACAATCTTTGAAAGCTTTAAATAAACATACAACTTTGTAAAACTTTGAAACAGAAGAAAATATAGACTTACAAGAGGAGTTACAAGGTTTCTCTCTCTCTCTTACTCACTCTTTTCACTCTAATATCTTCTGTGAGAATTAGACTCAGGAAGAGCTTTCTTTCTTTTCTCTTCTAAGTTCTGAATTCTGAATTCTGAGGGATGAAGGAGGAGGACTCCTCTATATATAGAGGTCTTGGAGCTTTGGATACTTGTCACGGGCTTTGGATGCTTTGCTTGGTGGAGTAGAAATGATTCCACTTGTCTTTGGAGTCTTGTGGAGATGCTTCACATGCTTTGGAGTCTTTTGATAATGCCAACCGTCTTTTGAGAAAGTTGTCGGCCATGCTTTGAAGGAATCTTATGCTTTTTGACTTTTCTTTTTTTTTTTCTTTTGTCTTTTGTCTTTTCTTTTCTTTTCTTTTTCTTTTTTCTTTTTCTTTTCTTTTTCTTTTACTGGGCTTTAGTGTGGGCTTTTTGGCCCAACAAAAATAACCTTGGGCTACCATTTTCTGGTTTTTAACCCATGGGCTTTTAAAGGAGGAGATAATATTTATGAGATTTTGAGTATCCCATAACAATCGTCTCCCGCTGGATCATCCAAATCGAATGCAGTGATTAGCTACCGGAAGAGGATGATGATGAGGCTTTGGATTTGCCTTTAGAAGAAGTCATCTCGGACAAACTGTTTTATAAGTTGTAGGAAATCTTCTTGGTTTGGGGTCATGACAAGCTTTGGAAGGAGAAAAGACTTGTGTGCCAAGAACGTTGTTTGTTCTTTAGGAGGAGGCAAGAAGCTATGTTTGGTCAAGAAGTTTTGAACGGCTTTTAGGGACAGTTTGTCTTGGTGGTTGAATTTGTCCCACCATTTTACTTTGAATCGACGGATAAGTGTAATCTCACCATCTGGAAGCAGATTGAAGTGAAAGTACCATACACATACCCAGGGTAAAAAGAAATTTGAACAGAAAAGGAGAAGCAGGGGAAAACGCTTTTCCATGGAATTTGGTTTGTAATTTGCTTTGAAGAGGTTGAACAGGGGTAAGACTTCGGGAATAAGAGTCTCAGGGGCATTACCGTAGTAATTCCACCACTATTTAAACCAGTAAGGGATTTTGGAGGTTTGGATATTGGTGTCGAAGTAGAATAGCCAGGAATGGCTTCTTCCTTCGTTTTGGATAAGAAAGGTATTGAACCAGGCTTGCTGGTAATCCTAATAGGAGAAAGAGGTGTTAAGATTTGAAGGATAGGTTCTTTTTAGAGAAGTAGGGAAAGAACGAAGGGAGTGTAAATCCATACCCCAATCAGACGGGTGAAGGATTCTTTGGATTGTGCATGTTGAATATGCAGGGTCTTTATGGGCTTTGTCTTTTTTGAAATGTTTGAATTTGGCTGAACCAGTAACCTCAAGGATTGACTGGTAATAAGCCTGAGGCTTTGAAATATTCCAGGGTTTAAAAAACCAACCTGGAGGAAAAATCTTTGAAACCAATTTTGAGGGGCTTTCTGTGCAGAATCCTTCCTCAATGGTTAAAACATTTTGAAAAATAGGTTTTTCCAAATACTCATTTGATTTAAAACGTTTTGATTGTGTCAAAACAATCTCCTGAGAGTTTGGCTTTGAAAAGCTATTTGAGTTTTGAGATAGATTTGGAGGGAAAATCTCTATCTCGGTATTTTGAAAAGGGATAGATAGTATACCTTTACCCTTTGTAGAGGAAGAGGATGACTTTGGAGTCGCTTCTGGCTTTGGAATAATTTGCTTTGTAGATGGTTCAGACAGGGATTGAACCATTTGTCTTTTGTATTCTTCCACCCTTTGAATGAATTCAGGGTCTTGCTGAGCAAGCCATTCCTGAATTTGTTTGGCTTGATCGGCTTTGAAGGGATCCATTTGTTTTTGGACTGGATCCGGTTGATCAATTTCTTCTTGGATTATCTCAGTCCAAGTCTTGATGGGCTTTGAAGTTGAAGGGAGAACTTCCTTCATTGGGCTTTGAAATTGGGCCGGCTTTGAACTAGCCGTCGACTTTTCTTCTTTGGACCTCGATTTTCTTGGCATTTTGTATCACTCCTGTTTTTGTAAGAACTCTCTGGTTAGAAAGTCAGGAATAGAATTTGATTCTCCTCGAATAAATTCAATCTCAAAATCAAAAACAGATAAGATAGCTTCCCAACGGGCGAAAATCTGTTTTGAAGCTATATTTTGAACATCTTTTTGTAAAACTTCTTTTGCAGACTTGCAATCAATCCTTAAAAGAAATTTTTGATTTAAAAGATCGCTTTGAAATTTAGAAATACAGAGAACTATCGAAAGGATTTCCTTTTTGATAGTAGAGTAATTCTTTTGAGTATCGTTCCAGTGAGCAGAAGTAAACTGGACAATACATTCTTTGGAATTTTGAACTTGCTTTAGAATCCCACCATATCCTAATTCTGATGCATCCGTTTCTACAATCTTAAATGCGTATGATCAGCTAGATGCGGGCAAGGAATTTCTAAAACTTATTTTTTTATGCTTTGGACTATCTTTGTATGCTGATCAGACCAAGGAGGAGGGTTTTTTCTTAGCCTATCATGCAGGGGCTTTGCGAGACAGTTTAAATTAGGATAAAAATCCATGACATAATTTAAACTACCAAGAAATCTTTGAAGCTGGGTTTTTTCCAAAATTTTATCTGGAAACTTTGAAGTGAATGCAAGGGATCTCTCAATTGGAGTAATTGTACCCCGAGAGATGTAATGACCAAGAAATCTAATTTTCGTTTGAAAAAGAGATATCTTAGACTTTGAAACCACTAAACCATTTTTCTTAACAACATAGAAAAACGTTTCTAGATGTTTAAAATGCTGTTCAATGGAATTTGAAAAGATTAAAACATCATCTATGTAGACAATGCAGAACTTTGAAAATGGATTAAAAATGTCATTCATGATTTTCTGAAATTCAGAAGGGGCATTTTTTAATCCAAAAGGCATCACATTCCACTCATATTGACCGAATGGAATTTGTAAATGCCGTTTTGTAACGATCTTTTGGATCAATCTGGATTTGCCAAAATCCTGATTTCATGTCAAACTTTGAAAAGATGAATGCAGAATGCAGTTTTTGTAAAAGATCTTTCTTATTTGGAATAGGATACCTAATCCACTTAAGAGCTTTGTTCAAGGGTTTGTAGTTGATCACTAGCCTAGGAGTTCCTCTTTCTATCTCGCTATTCTTATTGACATAGAAAGCTGCACAAGACCAAGGTGATCTAGACTTTGAAATTAAACCTTTAGACTCAAGATCTTTAATCTCTAATCTGCAATGGCTTTCTAAAGACTCATTCATCTGAATGGGTCTGGCTTTAGTAGGGATTTGCTTATCCGAAAATCGTTTTCATATGGCAAATCTACCATATGTTGCTTTCGATTCCAAAAGCATTTGGAAGATCAGAACAGAGTTCATTCTCAATCTTCATTTGAAAATCAAAAATTTTTCTTTGAATAAAATCATTTTGCAGTTGATTTAGGATTCTCTTCAAACCCACATCTTGTTGAAGATGAGAAAGATGGGTTTGTTTACCTTTGATCAAAGCATTGATTTCAAAATTGTAAATGGAATGTGCTTTGATAAGATTCAAATTTCTCTTTTTTGGTTTTTCTAGAAAAGGAAAAACAATCTTTGAATCTTTAGCTTTGAAAATGATTCCAGCAGTTGTCACTTTGAAGGGAGTTATCAAATTGATAAACGGAGTCCCTAAGATAACAGTTTGCTGAAGATCCTTTGTAAGAATAAAAACATTTTTTAAAGCAATGTTATTATTAAGAATTGCGGCTTCAGTTTTTCCAGCAATCTTAATCTTTGAAGAATTGGCTGAAGTCAGCCTTTCTTTGGTTTCTTGATGAAACCTTTTAGGAACCAGTTCGCAGTTGATACAATTGAGGTCTGCTCCTGTATCAAACAACGCGATGGTTTCTATCTGGAAATCACCAGGGAAAACAAGCTTTATTTGAATCAAATATTTTCTTGAAGTAATTTCCTTTAAAACATTGATAAAGTTTTCAGGAACATTTTCAGAAACTTCAAGGTTTTGAAAATCATTTTCCTCATCGTAATCGAATCACTATTCTGTTTGAGGATCGAGCTTTAAGCAAAACAGAATCATTTTGTTGTTTTTCTTTCAACTCTTTGAGTTCTGTTTTGATGGTTTTAATCTCCTTGGAGTTCCCGACAGTGGGAAGAGGGTTTTCAACTTCTTTCCTTTGTTCAAAATCATAGTAAGATCATAAGTATTCTTACTAGAAGAAGGAACTGAGATTCAGTTTTTAAAATCTCTTTTAAAACCTCGCTTTTGAATAAGAGGATCACTAATATGCTTTACGTACCTCAAGAAGAGCTTCTTGTTGCCTAGTGAGCATATTAATGTTCTTTGAAGAGCTCTCGAATCTGTCTCGAACAATCAGTTGAGGTTTTGATTTCATCAATTTGAAATTCTTCCTCACTGTTTGAGAACTCGATTCGGATGAATCAACTAGAAGAGAAATCTTTGCAAAACTTCTTCTTCTATTCGGAAGCTCAAGAAGTCTTTTGGAAAACTTACAATACTTCGAAGTATGGCCTTTCTTACCACATTTAAAGCATGTAATTTTTGAAAAATCTTTTTTAGAATCTTTCTTTGGAAATTTAGAATGAAATTTGGAAGAAGATGGTTTTTCAAAGCATGTATCTAGATCTTGTTTCTAAATTGGTATCAGAGCCACTTGGGTTCCGGGATTAGAAGCATATCTACATTATAAAGATTTTACATTCATTTTAGACTGCATCAGGTTTCCTATAGGCAAGTTCCGTTCATTTTATGCGCAGTAGTAAGTCCCGACGGACAGGGCAGTAAAGCTGAGAGCTGTGGTCCGGGCTTGTCTAGAAAGTTATTTTGGTTTAGGTTAAAATGAATTTAGAACCTTTCTTCTGTAGATCTTCTTCTTTCTCAAATTCTTCTGCCTCTGAATCATCGAGGTACAAAGGTCTAGTAAATAGTGAAGAAATCACTATTGAAGATTTTTCAAAACAGAAAGAACCAGCAAGACTAATTTTACAAAGTCCAAAAGAAACAAATTTATGAGTTTTCAAAGTTCCCTCTCTTCAAGACTGATTTTACAATCAAGACTGAAGAAAGAGATATCCAAATTTCAAAACCTTTTGAAGAGATTTATCTCTTAAATCCAAAGACCCTCCAAAAGCATATGGAAAAGGATTATAAGTATATCCACATAGGTCTAGTCCAGGTAGGTATTAAGCCCCTTACCAGAGAAGGTCTAGATACTTCCATATTAGCCGTCCTTAGGGATGCTAGGTTTACAAATTTCTATGATTCCCTGTTAGGTACTGTTGAGTCGAGCCTCAATAAAGGACCTATTTCTTTCAATTGTTTTCCAAATATCACGATTTCTTTAAACGATAAAAATGTTTTAAAGAGCATCGTTCTTCAAATCAAAACTCACAATTACAAAATGCTTGAAGGATCTATTCCGATAGCATTAATTTTCAAAATTCATTACAAAGCAATGATTTCTGCCTTTGGTTCCAAACACAAGCTTCACTCACCAAAAGGAGAAACACTGTTCCTACAAACAGATCTATCCAAATCCAATGCAACTATTCCAAAAACCATTCAATGGAAAGACATTACACTTCCAGAAGAATGGATCCTTGAAGGTGCAACCCAACCTACTTCTCCAAAGCAAACAGAACCAAACACAAACCTTAAACACATAGCCCAATATCCAGATGGAAAGGTAAAGATCACATTCAACTGAAAGTCAACTTCCTCTAGATTTTCTGATGATGGTTCTACAACCTCGACCATAGATATTGGAAGGGTATCCAAAATTCCTTCCTTATCTATGCTCCTTACAAAGAACCAATTCCATCTCAAACTCAACCCGGATTTTCAACATCCGATATTCCAAAAACACTCCGAATGTTGATTACCAAAGCAACATCCCCGGACGATCTGATCCAAAGAATGATGACGAAGATATAGAGATAACCTCTACCCCATCTTCACCATCACCATCAGCCATTACCCAAAACCTTGAAGCAGAGATCAACATGATTTCAAAAGAGTTTGAGATTGATAAAAAACTCTTGCATGAAGATTTCTATTCAAAGAAAAACCATCTTAAGAAACTTTGGTTTTTTAAGAATTTTTCAAAAGAAAAAGATAGTATTCAGGAAAAATACTATCAATTTTGCATTCAAAACAAAGCCCAAATCAAATTTTTTGATTGGTTTCAAATTTACTGCAAAGAAAATGGTATCCTTTATCCCTTTAAGGATAAGTCCATTAGTCCTGTCACAGTAAGGAACAAAGCCCCAAAGTGGAAGGTAGGAGAAAACCTAACTATCCAGTCTGAACATCCTCCCCTTAGGAAGATAACCATTCCTTATGGAGAGAGTGAGATAGAGGCTACACCTTACAAATTGGTAGGCGAAGACCTTGAAAAGAATGTCAAGAATATTGTTCAACAGAACAATTATTCGAAAGCAGGTTTTAAAAGAGATTTTAAAAACTGAATCTCTGGTTCCTTCTTCTAGTAAGAATACTTATGATCTTACTATGATTTTGAACAAAGGAAAGAAGTTGAAAAACCCTCTTCCCATCGCTTCGTGGAACTCCAGAAGGAGATTAAAACCATCAAAACAGAACTCAAAGAGTTGAAAGAAAAACAACAAAATGATTCACATTTTGCTTCAAGGCCCGATCCTCAAATGAATAGTGATTCCGATTCCGATGAGGAAAATGATTTTCAAAACCTTGAAGTTTCCGAAATGTTCTGAAAACTTTATCAATGTTTTAAAGGAAATTACTTCAAGAAAATATTTGATTCAAATAAAGCTTGTTTTCCCTGGTGATTTCCGGGATAGAAACCATCGCGTTGTTTGATACAGGAGCGGACCTCAATTGTATCAATCATGAATCGGTTCCTAAAAGGTTTCATCAAGAAACCAAAGAAAGGCCGACTTGACCAATTCTTCAAAGATTAAGATTGCTGGAAAACTGAAGCCGCAATTCTTAATAATAACATTGCTTTAAAAAATGTTTTTATTCTTACAAAGGATCTTCAGCAAACTGTTATCTTAGGGACTCCGTTTATCAATTTGATAACTCCCTTCAAAGTGACAACTGCTGGAATCATTTTCAAAGCTAAAGATTCAAAGATTGTTTTTCCTTTTCTAGAAAAACCAAAAAAGAGAAATTTGAATCTTATCAAAGCACATTCCATTTACAATTTTGAAATCAATGCTTTGATCAAAGGTAAACAAACCCATCTTTCTCATCTTCAACAAGATGTGGGTTTGAAGAGAATCCTAAATCAACTGCAAAATGATTTTATTCAAAGAAAAATTTCTGATTTTCAAATGAAGATTGAGAATGAACTCTGTTCTGATCTTCCAAATGCTTTTTGGAATCGAAAGCAACATATGGTAGATTTGCCATATGAAAATGATTTTTCAGATAAGCAAATCCCTACTAAAGCCAGACCCATTCAGATGAATGAGTCTTTAGAAAGCCATTGCAGATTAGAGATTAAAGATCTTGAGTCTAAAGGTTTAATTTCAAAGTCTAGATCACCTTGGTCTTGTGCAGCTTTCTATGAAAGAGTCATATATGAAGGTGTTTCATCAATGACTTAGAGTGTTGATCCAACTATTAGATTTCTAATCCCAAATGAAAGAGATCTAAGGAAGAAAAAAATGTAAAACCAAGGCTCGACTTTAGATTTCAATACTTTGAGGACATTAAATTCAAAGGTGATGGCCAATATGTGACTCCTACATCTAATCTACCATTTCAACGTCCTAGTTTGCATTCGAGAGGAACTCCCTACATAACTACTAACCAACTTTAGCAAGAAAGGAAGAAGGTAGTTGGGCAATAGAAAGACAAATAAAGTGCTCAAATTTAGATTGAAATGTGATTACTTGTTGTGTGCTTGAAATGTTAAATTGATTTTTTGAAGGTCTAGTGGAACTTGAAATCCAATCACATGTTTGAGTTTCATATGAACTTTACGCTAATTGTTAGCATTATATTTTAGAGGTAGAAACATACTACTTTTACAATTTAATTTTTAGAAGTATCAACATTATACTTAGCCTATTCCAAAAACCATTTCTCTTCCCTAAGGTAAGAAACCCCCTTTAAAATCTTTTTTACCCGTTCCCATACATCCTCTTTCTGAGCCAATATAAAAATCATCACACACATCCATTAAACTTTCATTTAACCTTAATAAACTCTTTTCCAACAACAAAGAACCATTAAGGAAACCCAAAGCTCCATCTTGTTCCTTAAAATAACTTAAAAGAGCCACCTTTACACCCATTCTCAAAACTACCTAAACTTCCACCAAAACAAAAGAGACCTCCCTCTTTGTGTGCTAAAAACTTATGTTTTGTAGGTTTTGACAAGGTCCAAGAGCATTGAGGAATCCACTTAGGTGCTTAGTAGTCTAAAAGTTTCTTCATCTCCTAAAAGTCTTTTCCTCTTTTGAAATCTTTAAAGGTAATACACCGAGGGCTAAATTACGGAGTTCAACTTGCTTTTGCACATATTAATCACCATTTTCATCACAGACATTGCCTTCATTAAGTTTTAGGGGGCTCTCTATTAGAAAACGAGCTAAAAATGGAAGCTTGAGGGCTTCTACAAGCTTACCCTACGTGGGGTCGCTTAGCCCATGTGGGTTAAGCTTACCCCATGTGGATTAAGCTTACCCAACATAGGGTAAGCTAAAAAAAGCCCTTAAACTTCCATTTTTTGTGTATATTTGGGTGTTTAGGGCTTTGAATGTGATTTATATGATGAGAAAATGTGTTTTGAGTGTGTTTAACTTCTATTTAATAAGATCTAAAGTGGATTTGAAGTTACTAAGTATGCTTTATGTTCAATTTTAGGTTAATATGTGTTTTAGTGGCTTGTTTGGCTCAATCATATTTTTAGTACTTTCTTTGCATAATTAGGAACATGTTTAGGACTAGTTGTCCCTTAAAACTAAAAAGGGTATTGAATTGGTGACTTCAAATTTTAGAATTAGATGAAGTACAAGGTAAAAAGCCATAAAAGGGATTTAAATGAATAAATATAGAGAGTAAAGGTTAGAGAAGATTAAGATAATGGATTTATAGTGGTTTGAGAATAATCCTCCTTATATCCACTCCTCAAGATCATACTTGAGTGTTTCAATATAATCAAATCTTGATTACAACCTTTGGGTTTCACAAGTCACCCAAGAACTTAGTGTTTTTGCAGGGTAACACTAAACCTCTTCCCTTAGTGTTTCCATCTCTCACTAAGTCCATGTACCCTTGAGTTTTAATGGAAACTTAACAACCAATTCCTTATTTTTTAATGCCTAGGCTCATAAAACAACCCTTTTACAAGAGCATACAAGCTCTTACAACCTATACAAGTTTAATTATACATAAAAATTGTAAGAATAAGGTAGAAAATGAATAGCAATGAATATGGCTCTTAAGAAGGTTGTTGATCAACCATAAATATCTCTTAGGAGGGTATAAATACCCTCCAACCACCAAAGAGATGCTACAAATAGATACAAGACCTGATCTTTGCTTCTAGCTATAGATTAAATGCACTGCCAGAGCACAGTCATGGTCGCTATACCTCAATCATGGACGTAACTGACTTTTTATGGTATAGACGCTTATGTCACGGTCGTAAAACTTCAAGTGGCAATAGCTATATTCCACGTGGCATTCCATGAGTCGCCATGTTAGAAGTAACCATTGGACATTTTATCGAGCCTTTTATGAATCGCAACCGAGAAATTAGGGGTGTGGACGCTATTCCTACTACTTCCTTAGAATTGAGGTTCTTGGACGAGATTGACTGGCTTGCGAGCATGAAACCTTCTACCTTCCAAAATCATATTTTCATGAGCGTGATACAAGGCTTGCGATCGTGAAATCTTCAATTGCTTCAATAGTTGAGTTCTTTATGAAAGTTGTGTTCATAACACACTTGTGGTGGTCATGGTTGAGAGAGCATTTTTTAGACCTTGCTTTGATTAAGCTCCTTCAAAGAATACTCAAAGCCGAGGTTAAACACCCAATCTTAATTGTTAAGGTCAAAATCAAGGGTATCGTAAGTCATAAAAGGACTTAGGCTAACAATCTCTCCCTTTTTGATTTTGACAATTAAAGTTAAGTTTGATAAAGAAAAAGAAAGCGAAAAATTAAACAAGGTCAAATGAGAAGAGGTTCTCTCCCCCTTTTCTAGATGAAATTTTTGAACCTAACTCCCCTTTTAGTTACTTAAAAGGAGCTTGCTTCTTTTATTTGACTTTCCTTTGATTTTGAGGTTTATTTTATTTTTATTTTTTATTTCCCCTTTATTAAGCTCTGCTCTCCCTTTTTCTATCTCAATCATACTTCTCTCCCCCTTTGTCAAACATAAAAGAAATAAGAAGAGTAACGAGGCGAGTAAAAATAACCATGAGAGATATGTTGGATCAATCAATGATGGTGCCATAAATTAAAAAAATAAATTTAAAAAATTGAAGAAGATAAAAGAAATAATTTCATTAATAATATAAAGAAGAGAGCAAAAAAATAAAGAAATAATAAGAGGAAATGAAGAACAATATAAAAAAATCAAGAAAAGAAGAGACACTCTATCAGCACCCATTTTCTGGATTTAGATATTGAAAAAATTACGAAAAATCAGATGATGAAAATTATTGCTTTTCTCGAGTCTCGAAAGGTTGAGGATGAGTGAATCCTAGCTATGATTGTGACTGATGGAATCGAAAATATTTTTTCTAAAATCAATTTGGATTCAATTGATAGAAAACCTAAATTTGAGGGTTGAATTGACAGTTTTCAGGGTTCAAAAACTAAATTACAAGGTTTTTAATAGCTTTTTGGCCCTTGAGCCAATCGGCTCTTTGTACAGCCGAGCCGACTCAGCATATAGCCAATTGGCTCTATGTTGAGGCAATTAGCTCTAATTTGATTTTTGATGTCTTTTTGAGTTTCTTTTTATTTACAAGGCTTAAAAATGCCTTCTAGAAGAATATTATCAATAATTATTCAAATTTTAAAAGATTTATTAGATATTTATCAAATAAAAAGTGCGATAAATCTAAGATTTTATTTTTTAAAATTATCGATATTATCTAACCTATCTAGTATTTTCTAAAAACCTACTGCTTAACAAGTCTTACCAATTTTTAACAAGTTTGAGCACTCATTAACTACAGGACAAAATTGCATAGAGTTTTATGAGGCAGTCGAGAGAAAAGTCTAATGAAGAAAGAACCTCATTTTAGGAAACTTTTTTTTAGAATGATAATAACCTTTTCACACATACAAACACTCGATTAAAAAGTTGGATTCTCATCCTATCTTTGATTCCACCACCTCATCATCTCTAGAGACTCGAAGATCAACACAATACAATGACAACTTGAAGGTTCTCCAAATTCAGCATCATTAACACTTTTCTCCTCTTATTCTCTTTTCATTATTGTTTCTTTATTTTAATGCTTTTATAAATATGATTAGAATGATTTTAATTGCTTTATATGTTTTATACAATGAGATTTAGGTTTTTTAATGGATCAACATACGTCTTCCATGATTACGTGTGTTGGGTTTTGAGAATTTAATAATGTGATCTTGCTAGAGATGTTGAACCCATTGGGGTTCCTTTGTTTTTTGGATTGCACTTAATGTTTATGAGATTTTGATTATCAATGCTTGCATTCCTCTTGCTTTCAGTATTAATAAGATATCACATTATTCATGAGACATTATGAATTGTGTTGTTCAAATTGCTTTTTGTAATTGTGAAATTCATTTAGTAGTTGAAAAATTGAATAGCAAGAACTGGTTAATGATCACTTAGAGATAAAGGTAACTAACTAGCCGGATTAAGAATTAACAACTCTTAATAGTAGTGGATTAATCTTAAGGCTAACATAAAATCGATCGTTAGGAAGAGATTCCGTCATTTAGGTTCTTAGGTTTAGGAATTCGGTGTTCTCGAGACAGAACTCGAATTCAATTTAAAATCTGCTCACGGGTAATCAAAATCAGTAATTAAACTAATATCTACCTTCACTAAAATCCAACTAGCTTAGGTCCCCTTGGGTTTGCTTTCTTTCCTTGTTTGTTTTACTAAATTTTTGCAGATTGCTTAACATTTAGCTAATCATTTAGCTTGCATCTAGTCATAGAATAGTAACTTCATCAATTTTATTTGAGGTTAGATAATATAAGATGCTGGAGTAGTTCTAGGATCACTCTTTCTCGAGAATACGACCTTGATACTCACCATTAGTGCTAGTCTGCATCGATAGGTTCACTGCCTTAGATTGTAGCTACATAAATAGCCTATTAAGTTTTTGGCGCCATTGTCGAGGAAATTTTTGTGTGAACTAGAGTGAATTTGTGTGTCTGTTATTCTAGCCATTTTTGTTTTCCGTCTTTTAATTTTTTTTATTCTTTATTCTTTTATTCATTTTTGTATTCTTTGGTTGCTGCCTCTTAATTTCAGGTAGTTTATGATCAGGAGCTCTAATCCTACTTCTGTAGACCTCTTGCTGAACCAGAGCGATCCTTCCATCTTTTGAGGAAGCGTATACAAGAAGAAGAGGAGGCATGGATAGAGATTGAAGCCCCTGTGAATAGACCAACAGAGATAGGAGACAACAACTAGGCTGCGGATGAAAATAGGATAATGTACGAGTTTGCTAGACCTTTTCTTGAGGGGACACAGGCGAGTATATTGCGACCACCTGTGGTAGCTAATAACTTTGAGATAAAGCCGAACGTGATACAAATGGTCTAGAATAGTGTACAATTTGGGGCACTACCGAGCGAGGACCCAAACACTCACATAGCAAATTTCTTGGAGATCTGTGATACCTTCAAGATAAATGGAATGACTGATGATGCCATTCGGTTGAGGCTGTTTCCATTTCCTTTGAGGGACTGAGCGAAAAGATAGTTGCAGTCACTTCCAGCCAACACTATTACGACATGTAGATATTTGGCTGAGAAGTTTTTATATAAGTACTTTCCTCATGCTAAAACTGCTAGATTGAGAAATGACATATCTTCTTTTGTGCAGTTTGATGACGAGAGCATGTAGGATGCCTGGGAGAGGTACAAGGACTTGCTACGATGTTGCCCGCACCACAGACTACCAGTATGGATGCAGTTTCAGTTTCTATAGCGGCTTGAACCTTGCTACTAGGCAAATGGTAGTTGCTGCAGTAGGCAAGGCCTTGAATAGCAAGACGCCAAAGCAGGCGCAAAATCTGATAGAGGAGATGGCCATGAATAATTACCAGTGGCAATCCTCTAGGTGTCAGCCAGTTAAGCAATAAGTGGTCAACTAGTTAGATTCTACAGCAATCTTGGCAGCTCAGGTGGAGCTCTTGGCCAAGAAAATAGACCAGCTCCAGATGCCAGTTCATGCAGCACTGATTGGCTGCGAGTTCCGTGGTGATCCGCACTGCAATGCAAACTGTAAAGCAGGAGGTATGTTTGCTTCTTCATCTTTTTCTGCTGACCATGAACAGGTTAATTATACGGAGAATGCGCCCAGGCAGTAGAATGACTCGTACAGCAACACATACAACTCAGGATGGAGAAACCATCCCAACTTTGGGTGGCAGAATAACAACACCCAGGGTCTACAAGGATTTCAAAGATTGCATCAGCAACATCCCCACCACTAGGCTGGTCCATCCCAACTACATCCACCTCAGGAGAAGAAGCCCAATCTCGAGGAGTTGGTGATGAAGTTTGTGTCCTTTACTGATAATAGGTTCCAGCAGACGGACAATGCACTTAGGAATCAGTAGGCTTCCATTCAGAATTTGGAAACTCAAATAGGCCAGATTTCTAGGATGTTGGCTGAGAGGCAGCCAGGGACTCTGCCTAGCACTATAGAGTCCAACCCGAGGGAGCATGTGAATGCAATCATGTTGCAGTTAGGTAAGTATGTTCTTGGTCCTTCTGTTCCTAACCATGATACTGATATGTAGGTATATTCAAGCACGGAAGTTGAAGCTACCCAGGAGAAGGAACCAGAGAAGGAAGAGGCAAAGGAGATTCCACTAAAGGAATACCAACCCAAAATTTTATACCTTGCTAGATTAAAGCAAGTGCAAGTCCAACAGCAATTTGATAAATTTCTACATATTTTTAAACAACTGCATATACTTTTACCTTTTATGAAGCTTTCTAAATGAGATTGAGTTCCACGAATATGCAGGCTAGAAAGATGTTATTTGCTGCTATTCTATCTATTTATGCATTAAGTTCGAAGAAGATCTTGATAGCGTGTACTTCTGTTGTATCAATTATCCATTAAAGAGCGTTTCCACGTGGTAGAACCTCCTCAGGGAATATAAGGTTTTCATGAGGCTGATCTTGAGCCGCCATCTAAGCCCGAATACCTTCGTTTAAGAGAATATTTCACAGATGGCCAGGTATGCAAAGTTCTTGAAGGAGATTCTTAGCAACAAAAGGAAGTTTGAGGACTTGGCGTGCATGACGCTAAATGAGAAATGTTTGGAATTTTTCAGAACAAGTTACCGGAAAAGTGACATGATCCAGGGAGTTTCACTATTCCTTGTGTTATAGGTAACTTATCTGTTAATGATGCTTTACCTGATTTAGGGGCTAGCATTAATGTAATGCCGTACAGCCTATTTGTAAAGTTGGGGTTGGGAGAGACCAAAGCCACTAGGATGAGTATACAGTTACCTGATAGATCTGTTAAGTTTCCTAGGGGTATTGTAAAGAATGTGTGATAGGTCACAAATAGTTATATTTATTGTATTTAATTCCCTTGCGATTTCGTTGAATAATGTACTTAATTTTGGAAATTATGTTTATTCTGACTTAGGTGATGAAATATCAAGGATGGAGCAAAATCCAGCCTAAAAACATGTTTTAAGTCATCATTTGTCAAAAACCAAGTCTTTTGGAGGAGGTGCAGAAATATGCATAGAAGATCACTGTCGACAAGGCGTGACCACGCCTTACAGCCCATAAGCTCCAAAGAAATCTGTGCAGAAGACTACTCTCAGCAAGGCGTGACCACGCCTTCCGTCCTATGAGCTGCTAAAAGATGTGAAAGAGAGCTTCAAAATTTTCAGAGATTAATTTGTGGTGGACCTATCCCTAGATAATTTCTTTTATTTGTGGAAGTGTTAGATTAATAAAACTTTCTTCCATGTATTTAGGGTTTTAATTTATTTAGATCACTCTAATCTTATCCTTTCTTATAGGGATAAGATTAAATAGGAAGCATATTTCTTTTTGATAAGAATTCTACTATTAGGGTTTAGGGTTTTACTTCCTATATAAAGACGACTAGATACTTTTAGCAAATAATTCATATTCTTATTCTTCTTCTATTCTCTACAATTCTTGTGAATTCTGACTCCACCATGAGTGGCTAAAGTTCTTAGTTTCCAATTCAAAAGTGAATGAATTCCAATTGTGATTTTGTGAGGCTTTATGCTTAACAAAATTCTTCTTTAATTCAAGTATTCTTCATTTCTTGTTCTTACTATTTATGAATTATTGATATTGATTGAACTGACGACTCAACTTTGATATTGATTTTTCTATTGCTAAACTTTGAGTTTGTGATCTGTAATTGTCATGAACGATTGACACAAATAGCAAGGAGCTGGCTCATGTGTGTATGATTACGGCTTATTCGAATTACATAGCTTGCATGATAGGCTCTAGGGATATAAAGGAATAAGATTATTTCAATTGCAGTTATCTCAATTAAATTAATGTTGGTTTAGTCATTTTCATTATTCTTAATACTATCATTAAGTTGATATGGAACGCTATCGTGCCTAGTTGACTAATGATAAATCTTGATTTGGATGTTGGGTTTAAGTCAATTGTATTAGGAGAATTACACTTATTGCGGCTTTTTCGAATAAGTAGACTAAGTACTTGAATAGAAGAATTGATATTTTAGCCTATGATCATGATTACAATTGGATGGAATTAGCACTCTTGAATTGGAAATTTGTTAAGATTGATTTTTATTTACTTTAATATTCAGCCTTCATTATTTTCTGCTTATTTATAATTTTGATTCAAACATTCAAAATCCCCCCTTTTATTTTACTTTCAGAAGCTATCCACATTGGTTCCTTGGGATTCGACCTAGTTTCACTATTTCTACAAGTTAGTTTAGGAAAATCAGTAATTTATTTTGAGGGGCTTCGACAACCCCTTCAAATTTGGCACCGTTACCGGGGATCCTATTTTAGTTTCTCATTGTTTAAATTATTTGTTTATGACTCGTTCTTCTCAAGATATTAATTTGCAGTTTAATCCTGAAATTGAGAAGACAGCGCGTCGATTAAGAAAGGAGACTAAGCAAAGAAAAAGTTGTCTCATAGAGGAGTTGGAGATAGATTTGGCTATTAGTGACACGTCTATCTTCTAAGAAGTTACAGAAAACATGGCGAACAACACTCTCAAAGAGCTAGTTGCACCAGATTTGAATCAACAACCTTTATGCATTACATTTCCTAATATTGCAGTTGATTTTGAATTAAAATCTAGTTTAATTCACTTACTCCCTTCTTTTCGTGGATGTGCAGGTAAAGATCCTCATAAACACTTGAAAGAATTCCATATTGTATGCTCTGGAATGAAACCACATGATGTGACTGAAGAGCAAATAAATCTTAGAGCTTTTCCTTTGTCTTTGAAGGATAAAGCAAAAGATTGGCTCTATTATCTACCTTCTGGTTCAATAACAACATGGAATGAGATGAAAAGATTATTCTTAGACAAGTTCTTCCCTGCAATAAGAGATGCCAACATCAGAAAAGAAATTTGTGGCATAACACAATTCACTGAAGAAACGTTGTATGAGTATTAGGAAAGGATCAAGCAACTGTATGCTAAATGCCCACATCATCAAATTTCTTCGCAACTCCTAATCCAATATTTCTATGAAGGATTATTGCCAATGGATAGGAGCATGATTGATGCAGCAAGTGGTGGAGCTTTGGTAGATAAGATGCCTGAAGAAGCCAAGCAATTAATTTCAAACATGGCCGAAAATTCTCAGCAATTTGGTACAAGGGCTGATGGAGCTACAAGGCGAGTTAATGAGGTAAGCACTAAAAATCTTGAAAATCAAATTTCTGATTTAACGGCTTTGGTTCGTCAAATGGCTGTAGGGCAATTGCAAATGGCAAAAGTCTATGGAATATGTTCATTACAAGGACATCCCACCGATATGTGTCCAACATTGCAACAAGACTCTATGCAAGAAGCTAATGCTCTAGGCGGATTTACTAGTCAATCTCAAAGGAAGTATGACCCCTTTTCTAATCATTACAATCCTAGATGGAGAGATCACCCGAATTTGAGCTATGGGAACCAAGGAGGACAACAAAAGTATCCTTCCTAGAATTTCAATAGACAACCTCAAGCTTCTAATTCAGGTATGTCCTTAGAAGATATTGTTAAAAATCTTGCTAACAATAATCATCAATTTCAACAGGAAACAAGGTCAAGCATTCAGAATTTAGGCAATCAAATAACTCAATTGGTTGCATCAGTTAGTAAATTGGAGGCCTAAAATTCTGGAAAACTACCTTCGCAACCAGAAATAATTCCAAAGGAGAACGTTAGTGCAATTTCTCTAAGAAGTGGAAAGGAGATTCCTTCAGGCTCGATTCCAGTTAAGGAAAGTGAACTTAGTAAAAAAAATGAAGAAGAAGCTTCTTCCAAGGCATCAGGTAGGGTAAAATTTGATCCTCCCCTATCTCTTTCATCTCACACTCCATTGCCTCCTTTTCCTAGCAGATTAGCAAAACCAAAAGAAGATGAGCAAGAAAAGGAGATCTTGGATACATTTAGGAAGGTGGAGATAAATATCCCACTATTGGATGCTATCAAACAAATCCCTAAATATGCAAAGTTCTTGAAGGAATTGCGCACCAACAAAAGAAGAATGAAGGAAAAAGAGAAAGTAGTGGTAAGTAGGAATGTGTCAGCAATCTTGCAAAAGAATATGCTATAAAAATGCAAAGATCCAGGTATGTTTTCATTACCTTATGTTATTGTTAATATCAAAATTGAGCGTGCCATGTTAGATTTGGGAGCTTCCATTAATGTCATGCCATTTTCAATTTATCAAGATTTAAAACTAAATGACTTGCAAAAAACTAGTGTAGTGATTCAATTAGCTAATCGTTCTTTCATTCATCCCCTTGGAGTTGTTGAAGATGTTTTGGTGCAGGTTAATGAGCTCATATTTCCTGTCGACTTTTACATTTTGGAAATGGATGGTAATTCTTCATCAAGATCAGCTTTGATTTTGTTAGGACGACCATTAATGAAAACTGCCAAGACAAATATTAATGTAGATGAGGGTACTCTCTCCGTAGAGTTTGATGGAGAGATTGTTAAATTTAATATTTTTGATGCAATTAAATACCCTAATGATGTACATTCTCTTTGCCATATTGATGTAATTGATCCAATTGTGCAGGATGTTTTTGTAGAAGAAAGTGTTGGTGACGAACATGAATTAGATGAAAATTCCAATTTTGAAGGAAATGATTATGAGATTGGTGTAGAAGAACTATTCTCAGCAACAATATCTGAACCCACAAATCTCAATGCTGAAATCTCTAATACTAATGACAAGATGTTACCTTCAATTGTGCAGGCACTAAAACTAGAGCTGAAAGCCTTACCGGATCACCTAAAATACGTGCATTTAGGTGACAAGGAGACATTGCCTGTTATCATCTCAAAAGGACTAACAATGAAATAGGAAGGAAGATTGATTGAAGCTTTGAAGGAATACAAGGTTACAATTAGTTGGACGTTGGCTGACATAAAAGGCATTAGTCCATCAATTTGCATGCGCAGGATTTTGCTAGAGGATGATGCTAAACCATCAAGGGAACCACAAAGGAGACTAAACCCATCCATGAAAGAAGTTGTCATGAAAGAGATACTCAAGCTGTTAGATGCAGGTATAATCTACCCAATCTTAAACAGTAAATGGGTAAGTCCAATTCATGTTGTCCCTAAGAAAACTGGAAAGACTATGGTAAGGAATTCAAACAATGAACTTGTACCAATGCGTGTGCAAAATGGTTGGAGAATGTGTATAGATTTCAGGAAGCTTAATCAAGTAACTAGAAAAGATCATTTTCCCCTACCTTTCATTGATCAAATGTTAGAACGATTAGCGGGAAAATCTTTCTTCTGTTTTCTTGATGGCTTTTCAGGATTCTATCAAATTCCTATCGCACAGGAAGATCAAGAAAAAACAACATTCACTTGTCCTTTCGGAACCTTTGCTTATAGGCAAATGCCTTTTGGCCTCTGTAATGCTCTAGGTACGTTTCAAAGATGCATGATGAGTATTTTTTCTGAATATATTGAGAAATGCATTAAAGTGTTTATGGATGACTTTACTATGTATGGGGATTCATTTGATGAATGCTTAGAAAATTTAACCAAAGTTTTAAGGAGATGTATAGAGACAAACTTGGTTTTAAATTATGAGAAATGTCATTTTATGGTCACCCAAGGCATTGTATTAGGGCATGTGGTCTCCTCTAAGGGTATAGAAGTTGATAAGGCAAAAGTAGACCTAATTGCAAACTTACCATACCCTACCAATGTTAGGGAAGTGCGTCCTTTTCTAGGACATGCAGGATTTTATCGCAGATTTATCAAGGATTTTTCCAAGATCGCTTTGCCATTGACAAATTTACTACAAAAAGAAGTTCAATTCGAGTTTGGGAAAGAATGCAGAGAGGCATTTGTAAAACTCAAAGATTTTGTTGATAAGCACGCCTATTATTCAACCACCTAGATGGGATTTACTTTTTGAAATCATGTGCGACGCAAGCAATTATGCAGTGAGAGCAGTTCTAGGGCAACAGATTGAGAAGAAAAGTCATGTTATCTATTATGCTTCCAGGATGTTAAATTTCGCACAATGCAATTACTCCAAGACAGAAAATGAGCTTTTATCAATTGTCTTTGCTTTAGATAAATTTCGATCTTATGTGCTTGGTTCTATAGTTATTGTGTACTATGATCATGCAGCTTTGAAGTATCTTTTAGCAAAGAAAGAATCAAAACCAAGGCTAATTCAGTGGATTTTGCTTCTTTAAGAATTTAACTTGAACATCAAAGATAGAAAAGGAGTGGAAAATTCTGTTGCAGACCATTTGAGTAGGTTGATAAGGGAAGAAGATGACCTACCTTTCAATGACAACTTTCCTGATGAACATTTGTTCCAACTCAAGGGTATGATTCCTTGGTATGCAGACATGGTAAATTACTTAGTCACAAGAAATCTACCACATTGTCTTAGTAAGTCTAGGAAGGCAAAGATAAAGAGTGAGTCTAAGTATTATGTTTGGGATGAGCCCTTCTTATGGAAATTTTGTTCCGATCAAGTAACTAGGAGATGTGTGCCTGAAAATGAATTCCAATCTATTTTAACCTTTAGCCATGATTATGCATCAAATCTTAGATTGTGGTTTATATTGGAAAACTTTGTTTAAAGATGCATATCAATTTTGCAAAAGTTGTGAGAGATGTCCAAAAGTAGGAGCACTAACTCGAAAGAATGAAATGCCTCAAGTTCCGATTCTTATCTGTGAAATATTTGATGTGTGGGGGATCGATTTTATAGGTCCTATACCCTCTTCTTGTGGTTTTTCATATATACTTCTGGCTGTAGATTATGTATCAAAATGGGTGGAAGCTAAAGCCACCAGAACTGATGATTCTCAAACTGTTGTGGGTTTTATTAAGGCTAACATCTTTAACAGGTTTGGAATTCCAAGAGCAATCGTCAGTGACCAAGGAACTCATTTTTGCAATAGATCGGTTGCAGCTTTGATGAAGAAGTACGGAGTAAATCATAGAACAGCCACTGCATATCATCCTCAAACCAATGGACAAGCCGAAGTTTCCAATAGAGAAGTTAAATCCATCTTAGAAAAAATGGTGAATCCAGGAAGAAAGGATTGGAGCCTTCATTTAAATGATGCTCTATGGGCATACCGCACAGTTTACAAAACTCCCATAGGAATGTCCCCTTATCAGTTAGTCTTCGGAAAAGCATGTCACTTACCAGTAGAAATTGAGCATAAAGCCTATTGGGCAGTTCCGCAATGCAACATGAACATGGATAAAGCAGGAATGTCAAGGCTACTACAATTGCAAGAATTAGAGGAGTTGCGATTAGATGCCTATGAGAATTCGAGAATCTACAAAGAGAAGTCCAAATTACTCCACGATAATATTCTTATAAGGAAACAATTTAAGATTGGTCAAAAAGTATTGTTATATAATTCTCGATTGAAGTTTATGCCTGGTAAGTTTCGTTCTCGATGGCTCGATCCATTTGTTGTTACTAATGTGTTCCCCTATGGTGTAGTGGAAATTAAAAGCTTGAATTTGAACAAAATTTTCAAAGTAAATGGTCATAGATTGAAAATATTCCAAGAGGGCGAAATTGTTCCATATCTCGATAATTTTCCCCTAGATTACCCCACTTATCTAGATGACTAAGATGTTCCCTCACTCTGTCGAGGAAAACGACGTTAAACGAATTGTGCTATTGGGAGGCAACCCAAATGTCTTCTTTATTTATTTATTTATTTTTTATTTTTTTTACTTTTTATTTTCTTTCATTTATTTTATTTTATTTTCTAATTTTTTTTAATGAAAAGTTCAATTTTTATTTTTTGGCAGGAGGCAAATTTGGATAATGCGTGAGCACGCCTTGTTCCCACACATCTTTTGTTCTGTTTTATATACATATAAAAAAAATATGTTGTTACTCTTACAGAAGCTCGCTTCTTACAAGGCGTGACCACGCCTTGTTTCAAGCTGTCTTCTGTTTCGTTTTGAAAAAATGCACCTCAAAATTACAGAAGCTCGCTTCTTACAAGGCATGACCACGCCTTGTTTCAAGCTGTCTTCTATTTCGTTTTGAAAAACTGCACCCAAAGAATACAGAAGCTCGCTTCTTATAAGGCATGACCACGCCTTACTTCACATCATTTTATGTTTTGTTCTGACATTCATTTCATTTTTTTACAGAAGCTCGCTCTTTACAAGGCGTGACCACGCCTTACTTCACACAATCTTCTATCCATTTTTTTCTTGTGATTTCAAAAAAAAAGAAGAAAAAGAAAGAGACAGTGCGAAGGTTCCCCAACAAGTCCTATTGCTTCCCTTTTTTTTCCTCTGTGCAGCAACAGCGACTATTCACAAACCGATCATGGTACGCCTTAAGACTACCGCCCGAAAGAGAACCTCCACCCACCGGTGAAGTAAAGCGACATCCTCTAATTCCGGCGACGCGACTGCAGTTCCTCAAACAAAACATAGCGAAGCAGACCACCCTTTAGACGCAACCGCCGTTCCTCAACCAAACCCTAACAACGCAGATCCACCTACAGAGACGATACCTTGAGAGTCTAACATGAAAATCTCGCTCGACATCAGCGAAACCACAGCCCCACCCACTGCAGACGCAAGAGTTCGTCTAGAAAAAGCAACAGTAGCCGCTCGGAACGGCGGTAAAATCTCATTTAGGCGAACTCGCCTAGGGAAAGGGAAAGTTGTCCTACCACCATCGGAAGATGAACTGACTGGATTTTTAAAATTCACTACTAAAGCCAGAAAGGACAAGTACGCCGATGTACGAACGCGAGCGAGTGTGTCGACACCCATTCTCTTGAGACACTGGATATAAAACAGGATTTTGATGCTTTGATAGTTGGTATAGGGTGGAAAGCCTTAGTGACTGTTAGATACCCCACATTTGTTGAATTGATTAGAGAATTCTACACAACCTTTCAGTTCGAAACACCAGAGAATTTCACATTTGATAGTCCTGGGGTTATGCGATATAGACTCCTAGGCAATGAATTTAAGCAATCAATCACTGAATTCAATTTGGCCCTAGGATTTATTGACACTGAATTTTCTCTAACCGGTCAATATAAGAGCTCTGCCATAGATTTTGTTGATAATTTTGATCAGGCAAAAATTTGGAAGACTATGTCTTCTGACCCAATGCATTACGATCCTAGCAACTCCAAAGATGGGTATCTTAATAAACCTGAATGTGTTTACATGCAACGATTTTTAGCATTCAGCTTTTCTAGTAGAAAAGACACAGCCAATGTATGTACAAAAGCTTAACTTTATTTTATTTGGTCCATGTTGCATAATAACGCAATCAATTTGGGTTTTTGGTTGGCTTCACAGATCAAATTTGTGCTGACTCGTAAAAACCATTTATGCTTAGGCTTTTTAATTACTCATTTTGCTGTTCGCCTTCAATTGCTTGATCTCGATAATACTAACTTACATTTTGCTTGCGAGATGGAACCATTAGACATCGCCTGCTTGATAAAGATGCACGTGCTTGTGGAGCATAATGGAGCGTACTCTTTCCAAAAGCCTTCTCCGCATGGTCAATGTGATCCTCCAAGATCTAGGAAATGATCTTGCCCAACGAGCAGTCTTCGCGATCCAGAGGATTCCACAGAACCAGATTTTGAAGCTCGATTGGATAAGATAAACGACAAATTTCAAAGATGGAGAGAAATTTAGACACCTTAATGAAACACTGGGGAGTTCAACCCCCCTGCCCTCCGTCACCATAGACTACTCCACCCAAGTGGCTCACAAAACAGGGAGTACCACATCTCTTTTCATTTATTTTGAGAGCCATTTTGTTTTTGATACATTGAGGACAATGTACAGTATAGGTGTGGGGGACGATAATCACATGATCTCTTTTTGAAAACATCTTTTTATGCTTACAATTAGGTATGCTTTAATTCATATGTGCTACTTTTTATTTTGCAACCTTGAGTTTTGTTTTGATAACCTGGAATACCATGTAAGTTAGAAATACATTTTTGGTTTGAATTTCAATGCATGAAAGGGGATAAGCATGATTAGTGTTTCTTTAAAACTACGTGAAGGTATCTCATTAGTTTATTGATTGAAAAATGCACAAGACTTGATACAAATGTAAACATTCAAGTGAGCTTTTGAGCCTTAGAGCAGTTCATTATATTTTGTTCTGATTGTTTTTTATGAGTGTTATCAAAATAGTATGATTATTCTAGAACTTGCTTCTGAATTCATGTTGAGACCACAGTTTTGGATTGATGCTTTAATATGATAAGGGCATTTAGGATTAACCTATTCTTAGACTCTTAAAAGACGTACCTTGTTGATTTTCCTTTTACTTAGCCACTTTGAGCCTATTTTTCATTTTCTTTTTTATTTTTAACACATATTGTTTAACCCAAGACCTTTTGTCTGCTACCTCTATTTTTTCTACCCTTGTCAAGACAAGAAGGGAAGTGTTGCATGGTACAAAAAAAAAAGAGGGAGAGAAAAGGAAGAAAAAGAGGAAAAGAAAGTTGATATCTATTCCTTTCATGAAGAGGAGAATTGAAGAAGTATTCATCAAATATACTGAATTAAATTGTTACTCCTCACAAGTTCTCATATAAAATGTAGGAATAAATATCAACTTTAGAAATTTTTTGTAGTTTGTTTCATGGATGTGGCATAAGTTATCATGCGAGAATCTAATCTTTTTGTCTTGCTTATGAAACATTTCAGCTCTTCCTTTTATCACACCCTTTCCTAAGCCCCATTACAACCCTTGTGAAGTCCCTTTGATTTTTGCATCTAATTCATGTATAGTGGTGGAAACTTGATTCATTAGCAAGCTTATGGTAATAACATGCTATGTTTTGATTCTGAGAGTAAATGCCCCCTAAACACTTTGAGAGTATTGAGTGAAACCATGTGAAGGTGTTAAGTCTCGTTTCTTTGATTTTGATGAATTATTGAGATATTTGTTCTTTTAACAAAATTTATCCTATGAGTGCTAATCTTTTGGTTGTCATTATTATTCAGCTCATTAATGTATATTTAACTTATTTGGTATTTGAGGAGATTAAAAGAGATGAAAGGAAGGTTAAAAAGAGAATTGGTATGATGAATTGAGGTATGCTTGAGGGCAAGCATAAATTAGGTGTGGGGGAATTTGATAGGTCACAAATAGTTATATTCATTGTGTTTAATTCCCTTGCGATTTGGTTGAATAATGTACTTAATTATGGAAAGTATGTTTATTTTGACTTAGGTGATGAAATATCAAGGATGGAGCAAAATCCAGCCTAAAGACATGTTTTAAGTCATCATTTGTCAAAAACCAAGTCTTTTGGAGGAGGTGCAGAAATCTGCACAGAGGATCACTGTCGACAAGGCGTGACCACGCCTTACAACCCATAAGCTCCGCAGAAATCTATGCAGAAGACTACTGTCAGCAAGGCGTGACAACGCCTTGCGTCCCATGAGCTGCTAAAAAATGTGAAAGAGAGCTTCAAAATTTTTAGAGATTAATTTGTGGTGGACCTATCCCTAGATAATTTCCTTTATTTTTAGAAGTGTTAGATTAATAGAACTTTCTTCCATGTATTTAGGGTTTTAATTTATTTAGATCACTCTTAATCTTATCCTTCCTTATAGGGATAAGATTAAATAGGAAGCATATTTCTTTTTGATAAGGATTCTACTATGAGGGTTTAGGGTTTTACTTCCTATATAAGGACGGGTAGATACTTTGAGCAAATAATTCATATTCTTATTCTTCTTCTATTCTCTACAATTCTTGTGAATTCTTACTCCACCATGAGTGGCTAAAGTTCTTAGTTTCTAATTCAAGAGTGAATGAATTCCAATTGTGATTTTGTGAGGCTTTGTGCTTAATAGAATTCTTCTTTAATTCAAGTATTCTTTATTTCTTATTCTTACTATTTATGAATTATTGATATTGATTGAACTGACGACTCAACTTTGATATTGATTTTTCTATTGCTAAACTTTGAGTTTGTGATCCGTAATTGTCATGAACAATTGACACAAATAGGAAGGAGCTGGCTCATGTGTGTGTGATTACGGCTTATTCAAATTACATAGCTTGCATGATAGGCTCTAGGGAAATAAAGGAACCAGATTATTTCAATTGCAGTTATCTCAATTAAATTAATGTTGGTTTAGTCATTCTCATTATTCTTAATGCTATCATTAAGTTGATATGGCACGCTATCGTGCCTAGTTGACTAATGATAAATCTTGATTTGGATGTTGGGTTTGAGTCAATTGTATTAGGAAAATTACACTTATTGCGGCTTTTTCGAATAAGTAGACTAAGTACTTGAATAGAAGAATTGATATTTTAGCCTATGATCATGATTACAATTGGAAGGAATTAGCACTCTTGAATTGGAAATTTGTTAAGATTGATTTTTATTTACTTTAATATTTAGCCTTCATTATTTTCTGCTTATTTATAATTTTGATTCAAACATTCAAAATCCCCCCTTTTATTTTACTTTGAGAAGCTATCCATATTGGTTCCCTTGGGATTCGACCTAGTTTCACTATTTCTACAAGTTAGTTTAGGAAAATCAGTAATTTATTTTGAGGGGCTTCGATAACCCGTTCAATGTGCTAGTAAAAGTAAACAGATTTATATTTCCTGTTGATTTTGTGATCTTGGACATGGACAGTTGATGTAGATGATTTTATGCATGTTTATTGGCTATTTATCAGTCGTTTATTCACGTATTTGAGTCATATTTATTCATGTTTGATCGCATTGTGGTATGTTTATGAATTTTTTAGGTTTTCGGACTCCTCAATAGAGATTGATTGATTTACGGGTAGAAACCAAGCTATTTGGATGATTTACGCGAATTAGATGCTTATCGGAGTCGATTCCTTGTTGGCGCGCAGTTTTGAGGCTTTTGCACGACATCCTCTAGACAATTTCGAAAATTTTGCATTTCATGGAGGTGGGTGCCCGTTGCACGGGCTGTGCATATTTGCACCGACCGTTGCACAGGCCGTGCATATATGCACCGACCGTTGTACGGCCCATGGTACGGGCCGTGCATATTGAATATATGCACGGACCGTTGTACAGCCCATGGCATTGACCGTTGTACGGCCCATGGCACGGCGAAGGCAATTCTGTCTATAAAAAGGCGCATGCAAAATGAGAGAGGGTTCCGCTTCTGATTTCTGGATTTCTCTACGCACGCGACCCCTCACTTCTACACCTCTGTTCTTGACATTTTGGGAGACCAACGTCAGTTCAAAGGATTGATTTGGAGGATTCAAGCAAAGATTGAAGTTTCTAGAGGATGGACTGAGACATCCGAGATCCATACTTAATTTGGTTTGAGTGGCACTTGCGACATTCCCACTTCGATTCGATAGAAGAGCGGTTATATGTTTCATTTTCTTTTCTGTTATTTATTTCCTTTTGTATTTATTTCTTTCACTATAAGTAACTAGGACTGCCGAACACATTGGGGTTTATCTTTGTTGATGGTTTGTGTTTAAATATTAGATTTTTATCTGCCATTTTTGTAATCTTCTTACTATTTAGTAATAAAATTTGATTCAATTAATTTGAGACGTTAAATTAATTGTCTTTTGGGTTGTTTCTTGACATTGAGAAATGCTTTTTACAACTGGAAATTAAATAGTAAGAACTGGTAGTTAACACTTAGAGATAAGGTTAATTCACTCGCCGGATTAAGAATTAACAACTCTTAATAGTTCTAAATCACGCTTAATACTAATTTGTAATAATCTGATAGGAAGAAATTCCATTAGGTTAGTGCAGATTTAGGAACTCAATGAGCTCGAAAGAGGAGCGGAGTTCGATTCAGGATTTAGGCACGGGTAGCAAGATTGGCAGTTTATAAAATCAACCTTAGAATTCCATCACTTAGGTCCCCTTTGGGTTTTGCTTCTTTGTTACGGTTGTCTTTCGATTGTCCGTTGCGGTTGTTCCTTTATTTGCATTCATAAGCATTAGTTAATTAATTTAGACTTCACACCTTATTTCAGATTAAATAACATAACGAACAGTTGTAGCTTTAGGTTTACTCGATCTCCAAGGATACAACCTTGATACTCACTAGTGCTAGACCGCATCGATATGTTCACTGCCTTAAGTGTAGGTTGCATAAGTGCACACATCAAGTTTTTGGCACCGTTGCCGGGGAACAGTAACGGTAAACTAGAGCGAATTATTTTTGTGTTAATTTAGTCATTATTTGTTTATTCATTTATTCTTTTTTTTTATTTCTTTTATTTATTTTATTATTTTTGATTGATTGGTGGTTGTTTAGTTGTCGGTTTCAGGTAGTATATGACCCGGAGCTCTTAACCCTGATCCTATAGCACCCTGTCGACCGGGCGCTCTCGGATTATTGAGGCGGCGTTTGCGGTGATTGAGGAGGAGGACGGAGTTGATTCAGGTTCAAGGCCGGCAATGGAGAACCTCAACCCCAGGCCGATGAGGATCAGAGGACAATGTACGAGTTTGCTCGACCATCTTTGGATGGGACGAAAACTAGTATAGTCAGACCTGCTGTAACGGCCAACAATTTTGAAATAAAAGCCAACGTGATCTAGATTATCCAGTAGAGCGTGCAGTTTGGAGGATTGCCCAGCGAGGATCCCAATGCACATATCTCTAATTTTTTGGAGATTTGTGACACATTCAAGATAAACGGAACAACCGATGATGCCATTCGACTGAGATTGTTTCCATTTTCCTTGAGGGATAGAGCTAAGAGATGGTTGCAATCCCTTCCACAGCAAATGATTACTACCTGGAGGGCATTGGCTGAAAAATTTTTATATAAGTATTTTCCTCCCGCTAAAACTGCTAAACTTAGAAATGACATATCTTCTTTTATGTAGTTTGATGATGAAAGCATGTACGATGCATGGGATAGGTTTAAAGATCTTTTGAGATGCTGCCCACATCACGGATTGCCAGTGTGGATGCAGGTTCAAACCTTCTGATGGGTTGAACCTTGCAGCGAGGCGAATAGTGGATCTTCGCGGCGGTGGGGCGCTAAACGGTGAGACACCCGGCGGGCTCGGAACTTGATAGAGGAAATGGCCATGAACAACTATCGTTGGCAATCCTTTAGGAGCCGACCGGGGAAGGCGAGTGGTCAACTAAGTGGACTCTGACCTTGGCGACTCAGGTGGAGTTTCTAGCCAAGAAGATTGACCAACTCCAGATGCCGGTTCATGCAGTGAATGTTGGCTGCGAGTTTTGTGGTGGCCCGCATTACAGTGCGAATTGTACTACAAGAGGTATGTTTGCTTCATCCTTGATGTGCGTAAAATACACACATCTAAATGGGGTTTTTAAGATCAATTTTATGGATATTTGGATGTGAATTGGTACCAACACTCACCCTATGCGTATGTTTATGTGCATTAGGTCTAAAAGAAGTCAAAGAATGAAAAAGGAAAGAATTGGAGCATAATTGAACGTCAAAGCTGCCGAAACAAGCTAAGTACGAGCATGAGGAAGCTGAACATGGCCGTGTTGGTCTCAACACTGGCCGTGTTCCTAACACGGTCATAAACACAGGTCGTGTTACCAACACAGGAACCAACACAGACGTGTTGGACATCAAAGAAGAAGTAGATCTTATGGAGCACGGCCATAGAGAGTAACACGGCCAGGAACACCAGCCCGTGTCCTTAACACGGCCAGGGACACGGCCGTGTTGGAGGCGACAGAGGGTATTAATTAAAAGAACGAAGAGAGAAAAAAAATAGGAGGAGGCTAGGGCTAGAACGTCCCAAACCCTAATTTTTCTTTCTCTAAGGGTTTTTCTAAGTTGAAACTAAGAGAAAAGGAGACTTGGATCAAGGTTTCAATCAGATTCTCTTGAAGGATCGAAGATTGGGCGAGGTTCGTTGATTGATTTTCAAATCGAGCAAGAGGAACAAGAATCGATTCAATTGAAGTAAAAGGATTTGGGGCTGTTTACTCTCATCCAAGGGTGTAATCGGGTTTTCTCTACCTTTGCTTATTGTTGTAATTGAATTCTTGTATACTTTGAGAATGAACATGATTAGCTAGATTGATTAAATCCATTGGGATTTCTTTACTATGTTGGCTTGATATTATATTGTTGGATTGTTTGGGTTAATTTTGTATTCTTCTTGTTTTCAGTATTAATAAGATAATGCATTATTCATGAGACGTTGTGAATTGTGTGTTTAGATTGCCTTGTGTGATTGAGAAGTCCAATTGGCAATTGGAATTTTGAATAGCAAGAACTGGTTAATAATCGCTTAGAGATAAGGATAATTAACTAGCCGGATTAAGAATTAACAAAGCTTAATAGAGGCGAATTAAAGCTTAATGCTAATTTAAGAATCATTCGTTAGGAAGAGATTCCAACTTTAGGTTATTAGGTTTAGGAATTCAGTTATCTCGAGAGAGAAACCGAATTCGTCCACGAGTAGCATAATTAGACTCACCGATCCTTTATCTTTTGTTTGATTGCCAACTAGTTTAGATTCCCTTTGGGTTTGTCTTCTTGTCTTGATTATTTCGTTTATTAATCACTCTTGCATCTCCCTTAGGACTTAGCTTGTAGCTATTAATTAGTTTAGAAATTATTTATCGCTAATTTTAGGTTAATATAACAAAGAACAAAGGAGTAACTCTGGGCTTTCACTTTCCCGAGGAATACGACCTTGATACTCGCCATTAGTGCTAGACTGCATCAATAGGTACATTTCCTTAGATTGTAGCTAACACGAGTAGCACACATCAAGTTTTTGGCACCGTTGCGGGGATTTATATGAAAACTAGAGTGAAATTTGCTATTTGTTAATTTAGCCATTTTTTTTCCTTTCTTATTATTTTATGATTTTTATTTTTTATTTGTTTATTTATTTTATTTTATTTGTACATATTTATTTAGTTTAAGTTTATGATTCAGATAGTGAATGATTAGGAGGTTCAATGCTAAACTCAAACTCTTTGTATGACGCATTGGAAAATGGGATTAGGAACCAAGAGAGTGCTAAAAATTGGGATACCCGTGCATCTTTAGAAGCTCGAGTGGAATCGTTTTGCAAAGGCTCTAGATCAACTTTCCACTCCTATCCTTTCATCTCAAGTTTTTGTGAATTTTGTTGTGGTTTACATTTGAGTAATGATTGTCCATTGTGCGTTGATTTTACTCCTTATTCTTATAGCGTGAGCGAATTGAATTATACGGGCAATTGGCCAAATGACTCGTATAGAAGCACCTATAATCAAGAGTGGAGGACTCATTCACCCTATGGACGGAGCTTAGATGGCCCAGAACCACTAGAATCTCAGCAACCACATCAGCAGCCTAATCTTGCACCTTCAACTCAAGATGAAGAGTTAGTGTCGGAGAAGCTGATGATGAGATTCATTACAAGTCTTGATGATAGATTCCAACAAAAAGAGAGGATACTTGAAGATCAACAAGCCTCGATTAACAACATAGAGCATCAAGTAGGCTTAATCTTCAAGTTACTAGCTCAAGAGCAATTGGGAACTCCATCAAACGCTACTGAATCCGAGGAGCATTTGAGCGACATCACTTTGCGTTCAGGTGAGAATTTTTCTAGTTTATCTACTATGTTTGACGATGATGCTTCTGTGCAGGACGATTTCTTGAACATGGAGATGGAACCAGAAAAGGAAGAGGTGAACATAATTCCTCTGAAAGACTATCAACAGGAATGTGATTAATGATCTTTGAGTTGCAGTTAGAGGAATTGTTGGTAGATTTTCCACAAGTCCCTTTGATGATGGAAGATGAGCACGAGTTATCCAATGAAGAAGTCTTGGAGGAGCTCGAGTTTCTTCTAGCAAGTGAACCAAGCCAGAGACTCAAGAAAACTATCGACACTCCTGAAGAGATTGCCCAACCATCGATCCTTCCAATTGGTGAAACTCCAGCTTTCAAATTAGAAGAGCCCCTAGAGCATCATGACTACGTGCAATTATACGAGGAGCGTGTCTTGCCCATCATATGAGCAGCTTGCTTGAAGTCGGGAAGAGGAAGTCGACGATTATCCCTTTAAGCGGATACTTGAAGCCATTTGCTTGGAAGAAGGATAGATGGTCGTCAATCCCCACCATTTACTTTTCACCATGAGTCTAGCTAAGAAGACTCATCACATAAAAAAGAAGCGCTTTTGGGAGGCACCCCAAATTCTATTTTTCAATTTGAATACTTTACCCTTGCATTGTGAACTTAGTTGATTAGGTTTTATAGTTGGTTTTTGTTAAGTTTTATTTATGTTGAGTGTATGAGTTGAGGACTTATTGGTTTCGCAGGTGAGAATGAGTGAGAAAGTGCTGAGAATCGCAACTTTTGCATTTCTTGGAGATCAACACGGGCGTGTTCAAGACCGTGTTCGTTAACACGTCCCGTGTTCTAATTGAAGAAAATCAAACTAAGATGAACACGTTCATAGGAGCTAACACGGTAATTTATGCCCTACCGTGTCCATAACACGTCCCCGTGTCCAAGACCGTGTCCATGACACGGGCGTGTTCTTAGAAGTGGTAAGTCAGCACGTTTTAATTCGCTTAACACGGCCATATATCCTGACCGTGTTCATGAACACGTCCCCTGTTGGATAACACGGGCGTGTTCCGCACACTGCTTATATATACCACTTCATTCAAAATTTTTAAAAATTTTGCTCTCCCCTTAGTTTGGCAATTATCTCCTCTCTCACTTCTTATTTCTCATTTCAAAGGCTTTGGATATTGCGATTGTCAAGTAAGTACCCTCCAACTTCATTTTTCATTATTTTATTTTGATATTAGTTCGAATTTATATTTTCTTTGTGTTCGAATTTTGTGTTTCAATTTATTTTTTTTATTATTTTTATTATTTTTATTATTTTTTTTGTTTATTTCCTTATTTTATTATTTGATGTATGCTTTTACATTCATGTTTGTGCTTAATTTTCTTTTATTTTCTTTAATATAGTTTATATACTTAACTTGCTCATATTTTCCGTTTTTCTTTTCTACCATTATTTATGATTGTGATTAATTCCTTATTTTTCTCTTTATTATTATTATCGGTCGCTAAACAATAGGCTCTGTCATAGATAGTCGACTCTGTTTGTGTCTGTTTTATATTAGCATGTTGTTTTGCCTTGTGATGGATTATGGCGAAGTAAACTCCATATGGATGAATTGCAAATTTAATTGGTTAGCATCGGTTGGCAGTGTTGTGGATTAAATTTTCTTTGTAGGACATTGAGCAGTTTAATTTTATCGAGTTAAATCATTTGGTTTGTCCATTTTATGCCGTTATGCTGCAAGAATTTTGTTGATCCTTAGTACTAAAAGTTTCCTTTTCAGGTACCATGTCCACCAGACGAGGATCAGGAGTTTACAAGAGGAGGCGGATCGATGGTTCCTCTTCCTCTCGATCATCGGTATTTGCACTAGTTCAGGCCAAATTAGACCACCGCAGCGCCATCGATTCCTACTTTTCCAAGGGCAGCCCACCTTTGAGCGTGAGATATCAATCGATGAGGCACAAAGATTTGGGAAAGGGGGCGTGGGATAGGCCCGGCCGGCAGGCTGTCGGACTTGCATTGCGGTCATGCGATATCTTGAGACGCCCCATTTCAACATTTCTTTGACATTGTTGAACCAACATATAGGGAGTTGACTGTGGAGTTCTCCAGCACTTTCTTTCTGCAAAGCCAGTTGCGGGACTTCCAATAACCGGATGCGATCAGTTTCAGACTAGCAAGGCGGACTTTCCTGATGAGTGTCTGACGGTTTGGGGTACACTTAGGCTTGTGGAGTGATGAGGATCTGTTTGGAGAGGTTTATAGTCATTGTATACACCGCTGGTATGTCATATCCGTAGATGTGGGCTGAGATTTCTGATGACACTGAGGGTTATAGTGCCAACCAGTCCAAGGTGTCTAACTTGCCTGAGGGACTGCGGTACTTGCATGCATTCTTTGGCTAGGACTATCGGCAGGGAGATAGTGGTGGTGTAGTTACCCGGTAGGACTGTTTATACTTCTGACATGCACCGGCACCGGTCTGTCGACATGGGGTACTTATTGGCCGACGGATCGGTGCCTTCGCAACAACTCAAAGAAGGTATTTTTCCCGTTTTGGGACTTACATTACTCGGTGGCTAGGAGCTTAGGAGTTTTGGAGGAAGCGATACCACATTTGACAGAGCTGGGGGTGATGGAAACGTTGGGACTTCCCCAGATGGTTAGTATGGGGATGGTGACTCGTAGGCAGGGTCCACTAGGACCAGAGTATAGACTAAGGAATGCTCTTTTGGCAGCACTCAGAGAGGAGCGACCTGCCCCACGAGCCCATGGTACACAGGATGTCCCACCTTCTTCTGATATTCCAGAGTCTTCCTCCAGACCGTCTACTTCAGCTCCTTCTGGGTCTTCTTCAGCTATTTTAGGAGTTTCCCCAATTGAGTTTAGAGAGCTGCAGCTTAAAGTGCAGAGGTTGGCAGAGAAGCAGCAGCAGCATTTCATTCGACAAGAGGCTTTTCAACAGGACCTTTTACAGCGTTAGGCTGAGTTTCAGAGCCAGATGATGGCTTAGTTTGAGAGGCAGAGGGCTATGCTTCAAGTCCTGATTGAGCAGGGAGGTAGGTTAGAGGCCTCTATGGCCAATGACATGTTTGATGATATTTTTGCTACAGACTTTGCACCTACCTGTCCACAGAGCCGGGTTCGAGTAGAGCCATTTTGACATCCATCTAGCGGATGATCTAGGCCGGCCCTCCCTCTCCGTGAGCACCTTTCAACACAGCGTGACTGACGAGCCTCCTATTGGCGGCCTCCTGCTGATCCACCAGCTCCGCATGTGACACTACTTCCGATCCTCGGAGAGCGGCCCACTCCTCCACCACGGACCGGCCGACAGTATACACCGATGCACCTCTTTTCACTCCCGGAGCCATAATCAGGCGATATTAGTTTCTTTTTCCTTTTTCATTTCATATATTTTGTACACTAAGGATAGTGTGTCCTTCAAGTGTGGGGTGGGTGATATTTATCCCATCTTAGTTATTTGTTTATTCTTTGTGCAATTTTTTGTAAAATTTTGAAAATTTTTCACTTTGTTTCGATGCTCTTACTGTTGACTTGATTTTGAAATCCTGTTTATGTCCATGTGATCGGGTAAAACCGATAGTTTTGAGTTTTGCGGAAGAGTGTAAGATAATTAGTTTGAGTTTTGCACTAAGTTGCTTTGGTTTATTTAATTCTGTTTTGATGATTTTTTTTTTGGAACCTACTCAAAAGCACACTTGTGAGAAATTGAGCCTAAATTGTAAGCATACACTTTATATGCTTGTATTTATTTCTTGTTGAGAGTGCCGATTACTGTCTTTACTTTTAGAACTTGCTCGGTAATGCTTATGAGGGCCACAAGGAGAGTTTAACACTTTGGTATGATAGAGGCACTTAGGTTTTTCATTCTAGCCAAATAGCCTTCATTCGTTTATTGAGTCTGTAGATAACCCCTTCTTTCACCATTTCTTTTATCATATTCCATTACCACTTAGTTTTATTATGCTTTTGGTTATGACTTTGCATATGAGTTGTTTTTCTTGGGAATTTTTGTCTTAGGAATAGCGTTGGAATCTTGTAGCAGCTTACTTCAATCCAAAAAAAAGAAATTCACTCTATTATGTGAATGTTCTTCCCTTATGAAAAAAGAAAGAAAGAAGAAAAAAAAAAGAAAAAAAAAGAATAAGAGGGAAAGGTGATGAAAAGAAAAAAAGTAAGTGAGCTAAAAATTTGACTTGATTTCTATTTCCCTTGGACTACTGTCTATTGTTTACCCCTTGTGATCATTGTGACTTGTGTGCAAGTCATGTATTTCATTGCAGAACACCATATCCTCTACTACTTTTCCATCTAATTCTGCTATGTCTTCTGATGTTGAGCAGGTTGACTATATGGGGAATGCCCCAAGGCGTGAACGATCTTTGACAATACATACAACTCTGGGTGGTGCAATCATCCCAACTTGATTGGAGGAACAATAACGCTCGGGGGTCCACCTGGTTTTCGGAGACTTCATCAGCAGTGACAACGATCAGCTGAGCTGCACAAGCTCCTCCTCTACCATAAAAGAAGTCAAATTTAGAGGAGCTTATGATGAAGTTTGTGACGTCTACAGAGATGAGGTTCTAGCAAACTGATAGTGCACTTAGGAACCAGCAGGCCCCGATTCAGAACTTGGAGACCCAGATTGGCCAAATCTCTAAGATGTTGTCTGAGAGGCAACAAGGAGCGCTCCCGAGCACCACTGAGTCTAACCCGAGGGAGCACGTGAACGCCATCACTTTGCGTTCAGGTAAGTTAGTTTCAACTCCTTCTAAGCCTATTTTTGATGACGCCACTATTGATGTGCAGGTTGAGGTGAGCAGTAAGGATAGGGAACCTGAGGGACAAAAGGTGAAATCAATTCCAATCAGGGAATATCAACCTAAGATTCCTTATCCTGCTACAGCTAAACAAACGGAGGCGAAAGAGCAGTTCAGTAAGTTCTTAGATATTTTTAGACAACTGCATATTAACTTGCCTTTTATTGATGCATTGGGCGGTCTCAAGTATGCTAAGTTCTTAAAGGACATACTTAGCAGAAAAAGGAAGTTGGAGGAGGTCGCCTATGTTCAGCTTAACGAGGAGTGCTCAGCGGTGTTTCAGAGCAAGTTGCCAGAGAAACGTCACGATCCAAGGAGTTTCACTATTCCCTGCACTTTAGGTAATTTGTGTGTTGATGATGCATTAGCTGATTTGGGGGCTAGCATAAATGTCATGCCCACTAGTTTGTTCAATAAGCTAGGTTTGGGTGAGGCAAAATCCACTAGGATGTGTATTCAATTAGCTGACCGTTCTGTTAAGCTTCCTAGGGGAATTATGGAAAATATGCTAGTTAAAGTAGATAAGTTCATATTTCCTGTGGACTTTGTGGTTTTGGATATGGACAATGAGTATGGTGTACCATTAATTTTGGGGAGACCTTTCCTTGCCATAGCTAGAGCTAAAATAGACGTATTTGAGGGGAAGTTAGAACTTCATGTAGGGGATGACTGTGTCACTTTTAGTTTACCCTCATTTGATAGTTCTTCCACCGACCATGTTCATGCTAATTGTAGTATTGATGGAATTGATCTTGCATGTAATACACAACACCAAGATGTACAAATGGATGATGCTATACATGTTTCTTCCCCTATTAGTATGTGTTATTCATCTGAAAAAAACAACTTGTATCAATATGAGACTTTGTGCTATGATAGACCCGAGAAGGGTAGTTGCAAGTTTGTCTTTCACAGGTCATTTAGCTGGAATTCGGAGTGGATGAATGGACATCCCAAATCGATCCAGAGAGCGCCTTTGATGAGCATAGTTTTACACATTCTGGTATTTACTTATTCACAGTAGCGAAGATATGATTTATGAGCAAGCTTATGGTGAGCGGGTCTTGTGCATTTGCTTTAAGGGATTTGTTACTCACCTAATATACACTTTGAGCGACTTGAGTGATCCCTGTGAGGCATTGGTTCATGATGTTTGTGTTGAGTTATCATTTAAGTTACTCATGCATTAATATTATTTCCATTCTTTGTTAATGATTTGTAATTTGATTTATGATTGAGTATCCTTTAAGATGTGTTGAGTACTATCTGTTGTGGACTAGGGGCATAAACTGCAAGGAATTGCTAACTGTAGTTTTATGGGTTGAGTTGTTAATTGCTTGAGGACAAGCAATAGCTTAAGTGTGGGGTAATTTGATGAGCATAGTTTTACACATATTTGCTTGCATACTATTGCGTATGTTCTTAGCAATTATTGTGCTTTTATTCCCAGATCACCCGTGTTTTGTGTTCTTTTGCATTTTAGGAACATTTATTGGACTATCATCGGTGTTTAAGCAATTATAGATCAATACGTGCGGAAACGGACGAGAATTCATCAAGATCGGACAAGAGCCCGCGTTGCACACATTGAGCACGGCCTGAGTCAAGGCCGTGCTGACCATCACGGCCTAGACTCTGGCCGTGACCAACCATCAAAACTTGGTCTTCAAAACAATAGTTTGGGCATGGTTTCCGTAGCCACCACGGCCTCCAGCACGGCCCGCGGTGGCCAGCACGGGGAGCAACACGGTCATGGTGAAACCCTAGTTGGTGAGATCCACGATTTCGTACGGCATGGACTCGGCCGTCTTGACCAGCACGGCCGTGCTGAGTTAAATATATAAGAAAAATTCATTTTTCTTAGGGAAAGAAGAGTAACATTGAGCCCTAGTGGCTGGTTCGGTTTCTGCACAATACTGAGTGCGAGAGAGAGTTGCAGTGAGTAAGAATCCCGGAATCGTAAGATTCCGAGTGCAAAACAGTAGTGGAGCAATTCAAGAGGCAGTTTGGGAGATTAATCAAAGTGTAGATCCAGATTTGGAGCTGTTCATCCAATTCGAGAGAAAAGGGTGTACATGTTTTATTTTCATTATTCTTTCATTGTAATTGATTTCCTAGATTGTTTTAAACATGAACATGTTTAGCTAGACTGATTTAATCCAGTGGGATTTCTTTACTATGTTGGCTTGATATTATATTGTTGGATTGTTTGAGTTGGTTTTGTATTCTTCTTATTTCGGTGATTAATAAGATTATGCATTATTCATGAGACGTTGTGAATTGTGATGTTTAGATTGCTTTATGAGATTGAGAAATCCGTTTGGCAATTGGAATTTTGAATAACAAGAACTGGTTAATAATCCCTTAGAGATAAGGATAATTAACTAGCCGGATTAAGAATTAACAAAGCTTAATAGAGGCGGATTAAAGTTTAATGCTAATTTAAGAATCAATCGTTAGGAAGAGATTCCAACTTTAGGTTATTAGGTTTAGGAATTCGGTTATCTCGAGAGAGAAACCGAATTCGGTTAAGAATTCATCCACGGGTAGCATAATTAGAATCATCGATCCTTTATCTTTTGTTCGGTTGCCAACTAGTTTAGATTCCCTTTGGGTTTGTCTTCTTGTCTTGATTATTTCATTTATCAATTACTCCTGCATCTCCCTCGGAACTTAGCTTGTAGTTAATAGTTAGTTTAGAAATTATTCATTATCCATTTTAGGTTAATATAACAAAGAACAAAGGAGTAACTCTGGGCTTTCACTTTCCCGAGGAATACGACCTTGATACTCGCCATTAGTGCTAGACTGCATCGATAGGTACACTACCTTAGATTGTAGCTAACACGATTAGCAGCCATCAGCCTCCTTGGTCATCTACCGCACACATCAAACCTTCTCACTGCGCTTATATGCCTCGAGCCCCAACTTACATTGAGCCTACCTTCTTAATTTGCCCGCGATGCAGGAATGCTGATGCAGAGTCCAGCTAGATGACTCGAACAAAAAGAAGGGCCTTCGGGAGGCATTCCCGAATCTATTTTTGCTTTCTGAGTTTTTGGACATTTTTATTTTATTTTATGTAGTTATTTGTAGTTAGATATTTCAGTATGTTTTTATTGCGTTTGATTTTGAGGAGATGCTATCTTATTGAGCTTTTTACTAGATGTTGCTTAGGATGTGTTTATTCTTGAGTTTTGCAGGAGTTAGCCTACTTGATGCTCGTACGTAATTTTGAGGACTAACATATTTTAAAGTATTAAAGTACACATCAACGGCAGTATCTAGTAGACTTTCTAGTTTTTATCTCTTTTTGTCGTCTTGTTTTTCTTTTAGTTTTCCAATTTCTTTTATGGACTCCCATGATTAGCTTCATTTTACGTATTTTATTCCTTTTATTTTGGAGTGCCTACCTTGTTCACACTGAGGACAGTGTTTTTCACAAGTGTGGGGTAGGTACCGTAGATTTGTGTAGGTACCAATTTTGTCTTTGTTGTTTTTATCTTGTTTTAATTTCCCTTATTGATTGAGTCCATTCATTATTACTGTCCTTATCTTAAGTTTTGTTTTAATCGAGTAGTTAATGATTTTCTTTCGTTTGAATGGACCCTTATTGCTTGTATCAAATCTTTATGGGAAGAAGGCAATGAACGAATCTCTTAGTTTCAATCAAGCCAGGTAAAACTGGTGTTTTTCCTTAATCCTTTCATTTCACTTTATCTTGGATATAGTACACTATTAATTTTGATGCTTATTAGACTATTTAATTGTCTAAACTCTGGTTTGAGAATTCATGCAATTTTATCCCATTCAATGGTGAGGCTTTATGCTCCATTCTTTTTTTTTATTAGTGAGCATTGAGCAGAATTTTTGTTTCTAGAACTTACTTTGTGATGACCTTTAAGATTACATGAATTGTTGATAGTCATGAGATGATTTGGGCACTTAGGTATTACACAATTTGACCAAAAGCCTAACCCGATTTTTTTTCCCTTAGTGAACCCATTTTGAGCCTTAGCCTTTTTCTTTCATTATAAATTAAATCTGACACTCATTTTACCACTTCTATTCATTCCACCAATCTTTCTACCATTATTGCTAGAAATACTGTACGTTTATGCTGCATTTTATTTTGGATCAATTTGCATATATTCACTAAGTTACTTGATTTTTCATAGATGCCTCCCTTCAATCCAAATGATACAATATCGTTTTACTACTTTCATTGAGCATTGTATTACTTCATCCTGCGTTTTGTTGTTATAGGAGAGGAAAAAAAAAAGAAGAAATAAAGAAGAAGAAAGAAAAAAAAAAAATATATATATATATATATATACAACAAAAAAATTAAGAATAAAGGTTTAGTTTGAGCATCATCTTATTATTAGAACAGCTTAGTGTTTAATTTTGGTACAGTATTTGATCCTTGGCCATATTCTTGCATTACCTACATAATTCTCCAGCAACTTTCAGCTCACTTTCCATAATTCTTCGTACCCTACCATTAACCCTATTACAACCTGGCTCAAGACCCTTTGATCATGTTTATTGACTATTTCACAGTAGTGGAGATTGGATCTATAAGCAAGCCTATGGTAAGCACTTTTTTTCTGTACTTTTGCGCTGAGAGCTTGGCAATATTCTTCTCACCTATATACACTTGTGTGTTTCGAGTGACATCTTGTAAGGCATGGTTCTCAAATTCTCAGTTTAGATAGTTTATCATTTTAATTTTAGCAGCTTTATTAACTTTGTTCTTTGTCTCAAGGATTTAGTGATTTGGTGGTTTTGAGGAAATTCGTCACGGAGTTTCGAGACTTGTTTTGAGTTAACCTTCTGCAATGTATTTGATTGAGTCATTTGGTTTCTGTTTGAGGAGAGAGTTATTGAATGCTTGAGGATAAGAAAACTCTCAAGTGTGGGGTAGTTTGATGTAGATGATTCTATGCATGTTTATTGACTGTTTATCAGTCGTTTATTCGCGTATTTGAGTCATATTTATTCCTGTTTGATCGCACTGTGGTATGTTTATGAATTTTTCAGGTTTTCGGACTCCTCGATAGATATTGATTGATTTACGGGCAGAAACCAAGCTATTTGGATGATTTACGCGTATTAGATGCTTATCAGAGTCGATTCCTTGTTGGCCCGCAATTTTGAGGCTTTTGCACGACCTCCTCTGGACAATTTCAGAAATTTTACATTTCATGGAGGTTGGTGCCCGTTGCACGGGCCGTGCATATTTGCACGGACCGTTGCACAGGCCGTGCATATTGCATATATGCACGGACCATTGTACGACCCATGGCACGGGCCATGGCACGGCGAAGGCAGTTCTGTCTATAAATAGGCGCATGCAAAACGAGAGAGGGTTCCGCTTCTGATTTCTGGATTTCTCTACGCCCGCGACCCCTCACTTTTGCACCTCTGTTCTTGACATTTTGGGAGACCAACGTCAGTTCAAAGGATTGATTTGGAGGATTCAAGCAAAGATTGAAGTTTCTAGATGATTGACCGAGACATCCGAGATCCATACTTGAGGCTGGTTTCAGAATTGGCACTTGCGACATTCCCACTTCGATTCGATAGAAGAGCGGTTATATGTTTCATTTTCTTTTCTATTATTTATTTCCTTTTGTATTTATTTCTTTCATTATGAGTAGCTAGGACTGCCGAACCCATTAGGGTTTATCTTTGTTGAAGGTTTGTGTTTAAATATTAGATTTTTATTTGCCATTTTTGTAATCTTCTTACTGTTTAGTAATAAAATTTGATTCAATTAATTTGAGACGTTAAATTAATTGTCTTTTGGGTTGTTTCTTGACATTGAGAAATGCTTTTTACAACTGGAAATTAAATAGTAAGAACTGGTAGTTAACACTTAGAGATAAGGTTAATTCACTCGCCGGGTTAAGAATTAACAACTCTTAATAGTTCTAAATCACGCTTAATGCTAATTTGTAATAATCTGATAGGAAGAAATTCCATTAGGTTAGTGCAGATTTAGGAACTCAGTGAGCTCGAGAGAGGAGTGGAGTTCGATTCAGGATTTAGGCACGGGTAGCAAGATTGGCAGTTTATAAATCCTTAGAATTCCATCAGTTAGGTCCCCTTTGGATTTGCTTCTTTGTTACGGTTGTCTTTCGATTGTCAGTTGCGGTTGTTCTTTTATTTGCATTCATAAGCATTAGTTAATTAATTTAGACTTCTCACACCTTATTTCAGATTAAATAACATAACGAACAGTAGTAGCTTTAGGTTTACCCGATCTCTAGGGATACGACCTTGATACTCACTGGTGCTAGACTGTATCGATAGGTTCACTGCCTGAAGTGTAGGTTGCATAAGTGCACACATCAACAGTGAGAGTAGTGCACCCTTAATTCTAGGTAGACCTTTTCTTATAACATTTATGGCAATGATAGATGTTTGTGATGGAAAGTTAAAACTTAGGGCAGGGGATGAGACTGTCACCTTTGACTTGCATAATTTCATAAGCCAGTCTTTAGATCATAATAATGTTGTGTATGCTATTAATGTATTTGACGATGCTATTGAGACACAGTTGTAGGAAGTATTAGTTGAAGACCCTCTACAAGTCACTTTGCCAAAGGAGATGAGCATGAGCTGTCAAATGAGGAAGTATTGGAGCTGCTTGAGCTTATGTTGGCAAACGAGCCAAGCAACAATACTGATGAGTTTATTGTGATTGACAGGATAGGTGTGCAAAAGTTAAGGCCATCACTTGAGGAACCGCTGGTTCTCGATTTGAAAGAGCTTCTTTAGCGTCTTGACTAAGCACATATGGATGAGGATAATGGGCTGCCTGTCTTTCTAGTAGCAGACTTGACACCCGAGGTGAGGGAAATGACATTGCCATCTCGAAGGAAGTACCTAAAAGTGGTTGCTTGGAGGATTGCTGACATTCTAAGGATCCATAACTTGGTAGTTCAATCGCAGCATATGTCAAACCCGCACATGTAGGGAGTTATCACTGAGTCCAGCTAAATGACTCGAGAAGAAAAAAGAAGCGCTTTTGGGAGGCACCCCAACTTTTATTTAGTTTTGGAACATTCTTTTTAGTTTTAGTTTTCATATTTTATTTTATTTTTATTTTCAGTTTCTATTATTTCTTTATTTTTCATTTTCAGTTCCTGCTGAGGACCCACCAAATTTCCACTCCGCCAGCCTCGATGGATGATCAAGGCAGTCCCCCTAGATCTTATTTTTATTTTCTACATTGATTTACTTTATTTTTCATACATGTTATGTACCTAGATATTATTGATTTTGCTTTCTTTTTTTGTACATCCCATGCGGGGTACCCACTTCGTTTTACACTGAGGATAGTGTGTTCTTCAAGTGTGGGGTGGGTGTGGGTAAACCGTATGTTCTCTTCTCTTTCCTATGACTTTTAAATGTGTCTGAAATTGCTATCACTAGTGTTGTATATTGTTAGGATGTTAGGACCTATGTTCTTTATGTCTCTTAAGCTTAGTTTGTTCATTTGTAATTAATGATTTAATTCACATACTTTTAATTGAATAGCCCTCTCAATTTTTGTTCTTGGAAAGCAATTTCACTTTGTTCAATATGTCACTTTGGTTGGTTAAACCGGTGCTGCTTGAGTTTTTTGTAAATTTCTAGCCTTTATCTTTGAACTTTGATCATGTCAGTTTCTTATATCATTTACATGAAGATTCAATTGATAAGTTTGGGAACCAATTAAAAAATTTAGCCACTTCAAACGTGAGTTTTTGAACTAAAACTTGAGCATCCATTGTAATTATACTCATGATTTTTCTTGTTTGAATGTACGCTGTACTTAATTTTGTTTCTAGGACTTGCTCTGTAATGCTTGTTGAGGTTACATGAATTTTTTGAATACCATTAAATGATTTGGGCAACTTAGGATTCACCACATCTGGCCAAAAGCCTACCCTTTGTTTCTATTAGTCAGCCAGTTTTGAGTCTTAACCTTTTCTTCATGATTTACACCTATACACTACATTTATAGCATTCTCTAAATTTGTGTTTTCTTTCACCTTGTATACTAAATAATAATGTGTTATGTTTCTTCTTTTATGCAATCATAGTGCCTAACTTTGTTATAAATTCACTTAGTCCTTATTCTTTGATGCTCCCTTCAATCAAATTGTATAACTATTCTCATTGTTTGTGTCATTAACCATGCAGCCCTTCTGTATGCTGTAGTGGCATATATAATTGAAAAAAAAGGAGAAAAGAAAAAATTTAAATATGTGTTTATTGTGCTTCTTTCTTAGCTCTTTTCTCTTTTAGATTCAATTCATTGAGCATCCTCTACTTCAAATAAGGCTTACTGAATACTTTTGTTGATTTGGCATTCCGCTCCTGAAGCATTCATTCTAAATACTTACATGATTTTTCAGTATACTTTACACTTCTATCCAAATATTCTTACCTTTACCTTAGCCATATTAAAACCCTTGTAAAGACCCTTCGATTTTAGTATTCATTTATTCGCAGTAGCGAAGATGCGGTTTATGAGCAAGCTTATGGTAAACAGGTTTTGTGCAGCTACATTGAAGGAAGCTTTTCTTTACCTGTAAACTCTGTGAGTGATTTGAGAGATCCTTATGAGGCAATGGTTCCTAGCCTTTAATGCTGAGTTGTTATATAAGTTGTACTTCGAGATGGTATTATTATAGTTATTCTTTGAAGGTGTATGATTTATTTAGCTACTTGAGTTTCATTCTTTATATGTTGAATAAGGTTAAGTTGTGAACCTTAGCATGGATTCTGTGAGGTGATTATTGCTTAAGAACAAGCAAAAGCTTAAGTGTGGGGTGATTTGATATGCATTGTGTTACACATGTTTATATGCCCAATTACTTCCATTTTTTGTGCATAGTAACTTCGTTAATTTTATTTAAGGTTAGATAACATAAGATGTTGGAGTAGTTCTAGGATCACCCTTTCTCCAGAATACGACCTTGATACTCGCCATTAGTGCTAGTCTGCATCAATAGGTTCACTTCCTTAGATTGTAGCTACATAAATAGCCCCATCATCTCTACAAAAGTAAAACCAACGAGCATGGTTCCCAAATCAACGGGCATTCAAATCATCGGACATGGCTCCCCAAATCGATGGGCGGGGAAGTCTCTACAAAAGTAAAATCAAAGAGCATAGTTCCCAAATCAATGGGCGTTCAAATTGTCAGGCGGGGTTTTAAAATCAATAGGCGTGGTTCAAAATCGACGGGCGTGGCTCCCTAAATTAATGGGTGTGGTTCCTAAATCGATGGGCATGGTACCTAAATTAACAAGCATGGTTCCCAAATCAATAAGCATAGCTCCCAAATCGTTGGGCGTGGTTTCCAAATCGCAGGCGAAGTCCTCAAAACCTAAGCGGGCACGGTCCCCACATTAAATCAGAGCTTATGGAGTGTGGTCTCTACAACTTATTAAGATATTCTTTTTGCCGTATCCTTAATACTATGATTTGTCTTAATTTATTTAATCACATCCATGCTTATAAATTTCAATAAACCAAGGACAATTGTCAACACTGATTTTCCAGATCTAGATATCGAGAGAATTACGGAAAACCTGATGATGAAAGTTATTCCCTTTCTTAAGTCTCGGGAGATTAAGGAGAGCCAAATCTGAGTAAAGGTTGAGATCAATTCAACTTAAAATTAGTTTTCTAGAATCAATTTAGACCCAATTAATAGGAAAAATAAAGTTTGAAGGGTGAAATGACAGTTTTTACAAGTTCATGGACTAAATCGTTAAGATTTTTGAAACTTTTGCCCTTTAGAGCCAATCGGCTCTATATAGTACTGATTGGCTATTTTCTGAAATTTGATGTCGTTTTGCATGTATTTTTAGACCTAAAACACCAAAATTGGTAAAAAAATTTAGAAGATATTTAGGATAATCATTAGGATTTTGAAATATTTTTCTTAATAATTGTTTGAATATAAAAGATCTAATTTCATTTTATTTGATATTACTTTGATCAAGGAAAGGGATGATTACAGTTTATTTTTCAAAAATATTAAATATTTATTTGTTCCTCTAGGGTTACTTGGAATCCTACTATTATAGATAGATGATACACCCCAAATCTAGGGTTAGCTGCATTCCTCAATTATTCTTAAGATACATAGATACATCGATAGATACAATGAGTTAGCCACTAAGAAAGAACTCTAAATTAGGAAATCCATTTAGAACGACATAAGTTTTGAAATTTAAAAAAAAACTTAGATTCTCAACCAATATTTAATTCCACAACCTCTTCATCTTTAGAGACTCAAAGATCAACATCCAATTGTAACAACCTAAGGGTTGCCCAAATTCAACACCATCAGCATTCCCATTTTTATAAATTAATTCTTTTATTTTATCTATTAGAAACATGATTAGGTTTTTTGGTTTATTGATTTTTATGTGCTTCAAATGATTAGAATAAGCTTTCTAGTGAATTAATATGCTTATAAACTGTTGGGAATTGAATTTAATAATATGAACATGTTGAAAATTAGATATGATAATAAGAACATGTAAGGTTTTGGATTTATTAATATGTTTGTTTTTTTGGATTCTAGATTTGATTAGTCAAATAATTAGGATTGCATGCTAGATTAGCAATTTCTTCATATTTTTTATAATTAAAATTGGTTTTAGGGTTCTTTGATTAAAATTTAGAATTTACCATTCTCATTTACTATTTATCTTATTTTCTAGGGTTTGCAGGATTTGCTTAGGATTTTCACTTAATTCTATGTTTTTTGTTCTTTCTATTTAGTTTCATGCATTTCTAATTGATATGCATGTGGAATTGGCTCTGGGTGATCAATTTGAGCAAAAAGTGCCAAAAAAGGTTACCAACGCCCTAAACTGATTCGGCTCTATACGCTGAGCCATATGGTTATACGCCTTCCAACCTTAATTTCTCTAATTTTTGATGTATTTTTGAGATGTTAATGTACTATACTTAGTTTTAGGTGTTTTTTTTTTCAATTTCCTCAGTTATAGGCGGGTTATAATAGCTATATTTACTTTATGCACTTTACTTTTTGCTTTATTTTGATGCGTGCAAAATATATGATTGTTTAATTAAAATTGGACATATAGACAGTAAGCTTTAAAATTGGACCTGGCATGAAAATTGTAGTCCACTAGGTAAATTAACGGTAATTGGGCTTAAACTCTAAAATCAACATAGACCTAGTGGGCTTTGCAATATTTTGGTTAGGCTAATTGGGCCACATTAGATTTAAGATCACTTAATTGGGCCATTTCATAAAAAGTAGTTATGGGCTACGGTTTCGAGCACGCACCTAAGTGTCTTTACCGACTACGGCACTGCAAGTCTTTTCAGCCTAATCGAGAATATGCTAACTAGTCATAGAGACTAGTGCAGATATGGGACTCACCAGCCGGCTAATCGGGACACTTTTACTAATAAGTAGCGTTTCTTAATTCCATAAGGAAGCTTACATCATAAATCTAGAGATTGATCTAGAAGCCAACTTCCTTATTTATGTGTATTTATCTTTAATTTTATTCTTTGACGGGTTATTCCTTATAAATGCAACATAATGCATTTCTACACATCAAGCACTAAAGTAGGTGAGGTTTACCTAAGTCTAATCCATTTTATTAAAGCTCAGCCCATACTCGAAGTTATTAACCTAAGTTGTTAATTCATTACATACAAGTTCCATTTAATCTAGCCCAATTATAAGTTATGCTTTGATTTCCAGCCTTTAAGCCTAAATGGACTTCTTTTTATGAAAAGGCCCGATTCAGTGATCTTAAATCTTATATGACTAGAAAAATGATTAGGTTTTTTGGTTTATTGATTTTTACGTGCTTCAAATGATTAGAATAAGCTTTCTAGTGATTAACATGCTTATAAACTGTTGGGAATTGAATTTGATAATATGAACATGTTAGAAATTAGATATGATAATAAGAACATGTAAGGTTTTGAATTTATTAATATGTCTATTTTTTTTACTTCTAGATTTGATTAGTCAAATTATTAGGATTGCATGCTAGATTAGTAATTTCTTCATATTTTTTGTAATTAAAATTGGTTTTAGGGTTCCTTGATTAAAATTTAGAATCTGCCTTTCTCATTTACTATTTATCTTATTTTTAAGTATTTTCTTTTCAATTTTCTCAGTTATAGGCAGGTTATAATAGCTATATTTACTTTGTGCACTTTACCTTTTGCTTTATTTTGATGCATGCTAAATATATGATTGTATGATTGTCTAATTAAAATTGGCCATATAGACAGGAGGCTTTAGAATTAGACCTAGTATGAAAATTGTAGTTCACTAGGTAAATTAACAGTAATTGGGCTTAAACTCTAAAATCAACATAGCCCTAGTGGGCTTTACAATGTTTTGGTTAGCCTAATTGGGCCATATTATATTTAATATCACTTAATTGAACCATTTTATAAAAAAGTAGTTTTGGGCAACGATTTCAAACGCGCACCCAAGTGTCTTTACCGACTATAGTGCTACAAGCCTTTTCAACCTAATCTATAATATGCTAACTAGTCGTAGAGACTAGTGCGGAGATGGAAGTCATCACGCTACTAATCGAGGCACTTTTACTAATGAGTGACATTTCTCAATTCCATAAGGAAGCTTACATCACAAATATATCACAAGGCCCACCTAGTCTAGCCCAATTATAAGTTATGCTTTAATTTCCAACCTTTAAGCCTAATGGACTTGTTTTTATGAAAAGGCTTGATGCAGTGATCTTAAATCTAATATGGTCCAGTTTAACCTAACTAAAGCATGGCAAAGCCCATTAAGTCTATATAGATTTTAGATTAAATATGATAATTATTACCTAATAAACTACAATTTCCAAGCCATGTTTAATTAAGGCCTAAGTCCATCTGATTAGTTTTAAGTAGGCAATCATACAATATATATTTGGCATCCATCACATATTAAAGCAAAAATAAAAGGATAGAAAGTAATCTAGCTATTACAATTCGCCTCCAAATAAAAATTGTAAAGAAAAACCTTAAAAACTAAGTTAAAGTACATAAAATCACCAAAAATACATCAAAAACTCATAAATCAGCTTAATATATGCACAGCCAATCGACTATGGGGACTTTAGGTGATTTTCTAGTGATCTTCCTCAATTTCTCACGCCTAGAGCCAATTTTTCACATGCATAGAAGATAACAATTCAATTAGAATGTGTAAAATTAATATAAAAAATAAAATACATCATGAAAACCCTAAAAAGGCATGTAAATCCTAAAACTACACTAACATTAATCAAATATGGAGTTCTAAGGCAGAATCCAAATTTTAATCATACAAGCTTAAAATCTAATGGGAATATAATCACTTATTATTACTAATCACATTCAAGATCCAATAAAATTATATTTAGATTCAAAACCCTATGTGTTCTTGATATGAGATTCAAAATCTAATAAAATCAGCAGATTCATATTATCAGATTTAATGCCCAACATGTTCATATTATCAATATTCAAAACCCAAGAACATAAAAGTTATATGTTTCAAAACCCATGAAACATGCATATCATTAAATATGTAAATCATGCAAGAAATCTAATTCTAACATATATAACATGAAAAGAAATATTAATCATAGAAAGAAACCATAAAACTATAACATATTTCTAACAAAGAAAAAAGAACAAAAGCAATAAAGAATATTACAAAAGAAGGGAAAGATGATGATGTAAATGCTTTAAATCCCTAAGTTTGTCACTGTATTATGCAGATCTTTGAATCTCAGGAGTAGAGGAGGAAATTAATCTAAAGATGAGATAGGAATCTAGAGTGTTTAAAGTCTCAGGAGTAGAGGAGGAAATGAATTTAGATGTGAAATATGATTTTTGGACTAACCGGCACTGCCTAAAGCCAACCGGCACTGCATAGAACCGATTCAACTATATGCTAAGTCGATTGGCTCTAGGTACAGCCAATTCGTCTGCATATAGAGCCGATTGGCTTAAGGGGTAAAAAGTTTTGGAAAGTTTTATGGTTTAGTCCTTGAATTTATAAAACTATCATTTCACCTCTCAAACTTAATTTTTTTCCGTCAATTGCTTCCAACTTGATTCTAGAAAATAATTTTGGTTCAATTATTCCCAACCTTAACTGGGATTGCTTGTCCTCAACCTCTTGAGACTTGAGAAAGGCAGTAACTCTCATCATTGAATTTTTTGTAATTCCCTCGATATATAAATTCAAAAAATGTATGCTGACAGCTGCCCTCAATTTGTTAGAATTCATGAACACAAATATGATGAAATAAATTAAGATAAATCATAAATATCAAGGATATGGCAAAAGGATATGAATGTGAGTTGTAGAAGCCACGCTTCATAAGCCCGAGCCGGTGCAAAAATTTTTACTTTGATGTAGGGGCCACACCTGCTTGAGCATTTTCCTTCTTTTGAGCTTTTCTTCATTTTTCTATTACAAGTTACTGGCATATATACAAGAGTACATCAAGCAAAAAGTAATGAGTACGTATATCATATTATATATGACATTTAATGCATTTCTAAAAAAAAAATCATTTAGTTTGGATAGAAACATTCTAATGCCCATCAACATCAACACTTTGAGAGTTCAATCGCTTGCTCTTCGGGCACATGGCATAGAGCCTAATGGTCGAAGTTGTAATTGCTTCATATCAAAGATTTGAAAGTCATGGTGATGATAAGAAGTGCAGATCTAGAGATAACTCAAGCATGCCAAGACTCACTAATTTTGCTTGAGGATGTACTGATACTCACATAATGATGGTTGGTTTTGCCATAATCTCATACAAATAACAACCAAATCTCTTTTATTTTCTTACTTTTATGCCTTAAATTTTGCCTAAGCTACCTTCCGGGTTTTCAACTTAGCAGGCCAATGTTTTTATTTTTGCCTAAGTTGCCATTTTGGATTTTCAACTTAGCAGACTTTGTTTTTGCCTAAGTCACCCTTTTGGGTTTTCAACTTAGCATTTTCTTTTCTTTATTTTTTCTCTTTTCTTTAGCAAATTTGGTTGCTTGCGAACTGAAGCACTTATAGTCCATTTTTTCAAGCTTATAGATGATTCTATTGGTTTCCAGGACTTCCCTTGAGACAAGATTGAAAGCCTCTACCTCTACAGAATCATTGAGCATGATGTCACGATTGATGAATGCCTAAGTGTTACAAATTCTTAGGTTTTCCAACAAGAAACACAAGAACAAAAGTTGAAGAAAAAATTGATCTTGCTTTTATTCAGATCTCGTAGATTCTGCTTCTTATTTTATTTTTTCTTTCTGGTAGTGCGCAAGCAATGAAAATTGATGTACAAGATTGACAAAAATTCTAATTAAATTTGGTTCATTTAATAAGGCCATAAACAAGTATATTTTCAATTTCATATAATACTACTCTTATTATTGATATGTTCATATTATGTATATATATTTAACATGTTTTACTGATTTATTAGTAGGTTTTATACACATAATATGTGGAAATATGTACTTATTACCTCACTTTAGCTTTATTATCTAATTTTAGGTGTAAAAGCCAAAAAGGAAAAATATGAGCTAAATATTCATAAATGGGCTTAAACTGGATTGCAGCTGCTGAGACTCACAATAAAGACTCGTGGACTGCTAATTGTCTTGCCTAGACAAAAAAGTACAAGGCCTATAAGGAGAAATTAATTAGTTATTATATAATTATGAATAACTACTTTAAGTTATTTATTTTATTTATGATAGTTTAGAAGATAACTATTAGAGGTGTTATGTTTAGAGAAGGACACTGCAAAAGGAATCTCTACAAGTAGTGAAATTAGTTATACAATAGGAGGAGAATTCAATCTGCACCTGTCCATTATTCCTTTCTCTGCAATTCTCTGCAGTTCATCTTCCACAAACACTTAGCTTTAGTTTTTGCATTACTCTTTGGAGATTTAAGAAGCTTTTCAAGAAGTGGAGAGTGAGGATCAATCATCTTTATATCTTGAAGAATTTTTAGATTTTGAGGGAGCTTTCATTTTCTACTTTATTTTTATGTATTTCTATTTAATTACAATGACCGTTGAATTAAATATATTAGGCTAATTTCTATAAGTGGTTAGTTTTGCTTTTTACTTATATATGAACTTTCTTTATTTATATATTTAATGAATGATTTCTTTACCTTCATATCTTTATTAGTTTCATTTATTATTTTTGATTGATCATCATAACAATTTATTTTTAGTGTTTTTATGTGATAGTTAGTCTTTATAATACATGCTATACAGTTTCTTGTGAGATCGACCTCATGGTGAGCTTGCCCGTATTATAATTCGGTTCATACGCTTGTGAGTACTAAGTTTGAAACATCAAATTTTTGGCCCCGTTGCCAGGGAACTGACTCAATATTATAGTGATTAATTGTCAATTTTTATTTCTTATGTTTTTATGTGTTGTTTGTTTATGTGTTTTTATTTTGTTTTTAAATTTTAGAATATGATATTTTTCTTTCAATTTTATATGCCTAGCAGGAAAACAAGATTAGGTGATTCATCAATTCAAAATCCCTACAACTTGAGATCAACTGTTAAAAAGTAGAAGAAGAACAAGAAATGGAGAGTAAGTTTGTCCTTCCAAGGCTAGGAGAAGAAGAAGAATTTGAAGAAAAGTTAGAAGAAGGATTTGAAGAAGAGGTTGAAATAATAGCTAATGAACAAAGATAAGTAGTAGCTGAAAGGCAAATGGCTATGAACGATTATGTTCGGCCTATAATTGGTAGCACTACTTCATGCATAGTTCTAGGTGATGCGCCTAGGAATTATTAACTTAAGAACATCCATTTTAATATGCTTCCTTCATTCTATGGTATACCTAGTGAAGATGCATTGACATTAATTAGGAAATTCTATACTATAGTTCATACATTTCCATTATCTGGACTAAATAAGGACTAATTAAGGATGAGATATTTTCCTTAATCATTAAAGGAAAAAGTAAAGGCTTAGTTGATAACCTTACCTCTTAATTTTTTCAGAACTTTGGATGAGGTTTATAAAAAATTTATAAGTAAATTTTACTCATATCAAAAGATAAAAGAGTTAAGGGCTGAAATTTCTAACTTTTATCGAAAGGATATTGAATCTTTTCGTGAAGCATAGAATCGCTTCAAGTCACGTTTATTGTAATGTCCACACCATAAATACCCACTTCCTATAACTAACCAATCATTCTACGATAGTTTAACACAACAATATCAATGTATGGTTGATAATGCAGTTGGAGGTGCTATGTTAAAAAATAACTGTTGAAGAGGTTTATAATATCTTTGAGATGTTAAGAGCCAATTCACAACAAAAGAGTGCGATAACAAAAATGGTAAAAGTGGATGAAGTTGTGTCTAATAATGAGAGGGCTAAGCAAATAGCTGAATTAACTAAATAGGTTAAAATACTTGCTTCAACTAAGAATGTACCGAGCAATAAGATTTGTGGTATATGTGGTGTTTATGGTCATGGTGCTAATCTTTGCTCATCTTATGAGAATTATGTAGGAAATAATTATAAACAAGTTAACTTGATGGAATCTTATCAGACTAGGCAACTTAGAAATAACCCATATTCCAACACTTATAACCCAGGTTAGAGAAACCATCCAAATGTTTCCTAGAGAAATAATGACCCAAAGCCACCATAATTCTTGAGGAACCAAAATCAGCCCCAATATCAAAACCAAGAAATCAAAATCCTCCATTCCAAAATCAAGGACAAGCCCCTTAAAGAAAACCAAACTTAAATGAAACACTTCAATCTTTTATAACAGCTACCCATGATAGAATAGAGCGGAATGAAAAAGAAACTGATTCTATTGAATCTTCAATGAATTGATTGGAAACTCAAATTGGGCAAATTGCTGAAGCTGTACAAGAAAATAAGAAAAGGAAAATTGCCAAGTCAACCCAAGCAAGCCAAAGCCATCACCATTCTAAAGGATGGTGAGTTATTTGATAATAATGTTGAAACTTTAATTGAGAAAGACTCTCCTTATGTAGGTACATCAAAAGAAGACTGATTAGTTGATGTGGAAATAATTAAAGGATGTATATAAAAAGAAGGAAGAGTTAAGCCCAATCTCAAAAGAAGAAAGAGAATAAGGCATTTGAGCCTTACAAGCCTCCTATTTCCATTCCCTAACAGATTGAAAGAAAGCAAACAAGATAAGTAATTTTCTGAAATTTTTGATATGCTTTCTAAAGTTAACATTAATTTGCCTTTGTTGGAATGATTTCTTATAACCTAGTTTATGGTAAGGCTTGCCATTTCCCGGTCAAATTAAAACATAAAGCTTACTGGGCTATTAAAGAACTCAATATGGATTTAACCAAGGCAGGTGAAGAACGTCTATTGCACTTAAATGAGCTTGAAAAAATGCATAGTGAAGCATACGAAAATGTAAAACTATACAAAGATTGGACCAAGAGACAACATTACAAGAATTTACTTCGCGAGTCTTTTGTCCCTGGGATGAAAGTTTTATTATTTAACTCATACTTTAAACTTTTTCCAAGAAAGCTTAGATCAAAGGTGGAATGACCCTTTCGAAGTAGTAACAGTATTCCCCCATGGTGCAGTGGAACTACTCAACAATAAGACATAATAACAATTCAAAGTGAATGGCTATCGTTTAAAGCCATATTATGAAGGAATGGCCTATGGATATGAAATGGAGTGCATCAATACACTACCAACTTGAGCTAAACTCGACAATATTTAGCTATAAACAATAAATTTAGCACTTGTATATTACATTTTTATTATTTTATGTTTTAAATTTTAATTAAAAAGAATTTTTATTTTTATTTTTAGCAACTTGCAAGAAATTCAAGCATCCTAGCACCTAAATGGACATCAAGCGCACAAAGGGATCTTCATGTAGTAACAGTAAATTTACTAATCAATATTGTGCTTAAAATATTTACCAATTTTGTATATTACATGGGTATTATTTATTTTTATTATATGCTAAATAATTATTAATTATATAGCATATAATTATATAGATTTATTTAGAACTAGGATATATGTTTCCTTATAGGATTAGGACAAGTAATTAAGAAGGAAATATGGATTTTTAATTACTAAAGACTATGAATAAACAAATCCTAAACTAATTAGGATTAAGGAAAACTCCACATATATATTCCCCTCTTCATTAAGAGCTACTTTAAAAACAAATTTTCTTCTCACAGCTCTTAATAATCATGAACTCTAGGTAAGAAAGTGTCAAGGAGGAGGTAAATTCTCCACCACCTTCACCACCGCCAAATCACTCTACACTAAAATCCAAGCCTAATGCTCAAGAATCGCTTTAGAAAATATGAGAAACTTAGAAGAAGGGCATCTACACCATTCTCTTCACCATCAATTTTATCTAGTTCAATAATAACTTCAAGGCATGTAGAAAGAGCTAGAAGGACCACATCAACATCATACCCTCTATTTGGATTTCCTAAAAATTGGCGCCTAAGGAAAAGGTCTTAAGATATAGTACAACCTTAGTCCCAAACAGATCACCGCATTTTATACCAATCGTAGAGCTTACCTAAGATCAATGGAGAGGCCACTCACTCTTGAGAAAATAATGAAAATTTAAAATTCTCAAAGAAAATATCAATTGAGTGTAAAATAACTATTAACCTAAAAAGGGGTCTGGGCGTCCAAGGAAATATGAGTATATCATGCTCGAGCCAATCACGCCCAAAAGAGGTTGTGGACGCCTAAGGAAGGATGGCACGCCACCAATAACCAAACGAGGGAGAGGACACCTAATGAAATATAACTAGTTTAGGACTTAGTAATTTCCCATAGGTTGCTTGTCTTTAGTTAGAAATTAGCTTTAATATTTAGTCACCTTAGTTAGCATTTAGATTCTTAAATTATTAAATTTTGTTTTCTTTGTTTGAGTTATTATTAAAGTTTAATTTTTTATTAAATTTGTCTAATTCTTTTAGTTTAAGTTATTTAATTAATTTATATTTTTAAAATTTAGTAATGGTACTTAATTACATAATTGCCATTAATTTAGGACCCCTTAAATATAGATAAGTTAGTAAGAAATTATTTAAAAATTACTTAAAAGAATTAATTTTTGGAGCGAGCCATGTTGCGGCAGCAAAATTTTGCACAAGCCGGTAGTAAAGACAATACAGTAGTGCACGAGCTTAAAGCAACCAGTAGCAGCAATTAGCGAGGGGCGGAGGCTTCCACGACCAAGGCAGACGTTGCAGCATACCATGAGCCACGAGGTTACGGAGCAACCGCCAGGCTCAGGCCACTCAACACAACTAGCCAGCTTACGAAAGCTATTAGTGAGCAACACAGGCGCGGGAAGCTAGAGGGTGCGTCACCAGCCATGAGGTTGCAAGCCAAATGTAGAAGGAACAATAGCGAGCCGTAGATGGAGCCGCGAGGTGGATAGCAGTAGCAGCAGCATGCACGCTGCGAGCTCACGGAAGAGTCGCTAGGCGCTGGAGGCACTGCTACATGCACAAATCCAAATTTTTTAATTTTTATTTTTGTTGTTGAGAATAAATAATTAAAAATAGAAAAGGAATTTCTTTGGCATAACTAATTCTAATGTACAAATAAATAAAATAAAATAAGTTATTTATTTAAATTAGAAAACACTACTAATATACCCTAACCCCTCCCATATAAATACATTATTTTCTCTCTCTCACATCACCTTCCTCCAGTGACGTAACCTTTAGTTATCTCTCTCCTTGTTTTTCTTTCTCTCTCTGTAAAACCTCAACTTTTCTCTTAACTATTAAAAGCTTCTAACTCAGAATCTCTACTACACCTACTCCGAAACTCAAAAATAGTCCAAAAAATAAGAACAAGAAAAGACAAGGAAAAGGAAATAGTCTTAAGCTATTACGAAGAACAATCAAGTTTAATGGCAACTTATGGAGCTCCTTTTGATATCTATACTCATGAGGGTAATAGGTTCCTTAGCCTTTGTCACGACCCCACCCGTGGGCCCGTGACCGGCACTAGGGAATGGGTAGGCTTAAGGCCACCGAAACCCGTAGTAAGCCTGACACTCACTGATTTAAACAAATCTCATCTCAAATTTATATTATTAAAACCACAAATTATCTTAATAGCTACATTCTATATAAATACTTCGGTCTGCCAGAAAAATTAGGCGAGACCCGAAACTCATAAAATTTACAACTGATACATCTACTAACTACTACTGCGGAGAATCTAAGATTTACCAATTTACATACCAAATCAAATACATCACCCGATGATGAAGGAGTCGGGTTACTGAATAAGAGGCGCGAGAGGACTAACAAATACGAATCAAAAATAAGAAATGAGACCGCTACCCCGAGAGTGAGTTAAAATCAAATAATCCGGGACTATTGCATTCTTCTCAGAAAACATAGATTATTCAAATCAATATATCAAACCATGCACATAAATACCAATCATACTATAATCATACCCTATTACTTTCTTCACAGAAAATATTGATCATTCGAATCAATATATCAACCATGCACGTAAATACAATCCATATTATAATCATACCTTAATAAATAAATAAATGAATAAATAAAAATATATTTTTACTTTTACGGGACGAGTGGCTCAGTAGAACCCTAACCCCAAATTCTAACAGCCATTTTGGCTCTCTTAATCCAATAAGACTGGCGCCCCGAGAGTAAAGCTCGACCAGGGACCTTACCTCCAATCTGGTCACTTAAGTATCCAAATAAGAAATCTAGTAGCCATTCGGCTCTCTTAATCCAATAAGACTGGCGCCCCGAGAGCAATGCTCGACCAGGGACCTTACCTCCAGTCCGGTCACTTAAGTATCCAAATAAGTCGGCGCCCCGAGAGCAATGCTCGACCAGGGACCTTACCTCCGGCAATTTACACAAATCAGCCCAGAGAGCCATGCTCGACCAGGGCAAACCCATAAATATCTTATTACATGTCCATGATTATTACCTATACACAATCCCTGATGTAACCCATCAGGCGGCATGTTCTACAAGCCACATTTCCCAAATCGCAATCACCACATTTAATAAATATTATTGTCTAAAGTAGTCATTCAACCATATCAAAATAACGATTAACAATTTAGAGTAAGACATCATGCAACTCATGTGAAAAACTGATAATATTTGGTATTATCATAACATTACTATAATAATACTTATATTACCTTCAATAATTAATAATTCAGTGAAATTATTTACGTTGCGATACTAATAACCATATTAAGCATAAACTTCCAAAATAGCATATTAAAATCAGACTTAGCAATAGTGCAATGATTAAATGACTTTAACTCACAGAATTGGGCGACCTCCTAGCTCGCCTCCCGCCTCGATTGGAGCGAGCCAATGTATGATCATCTAATCACGGAAAATAATTTATCAAAACGCTGAAACAATCGATCATTAATCCTAGGTCTAGACTCCTAGGACTGACTGTCTAAGAATCTCGACTCGGGAGAATTCTACCGAAAATCCGGCAGAACCTCCCCTACAACACGAACATTACCCCCCGTAAAAACGGGTCCAGAACCTGCCAGAAAAACACTCCAAATATCCAACAATTTAAATAACGGGAGTCGGGTCCCTAAACTTTACTATTTCCCGACTCCGCCACACAGCACAAAATACGAGGCAGGCAAACTGACAGACAATTATTTATGACTCACAAATATCATCAAATACTCAATACCATCCAATAGACACAATTAAACCAAGAATTTCTAAAATTAACGGGCCAAAGAAAATTACCGAGACGCTCGATCGCTCGGTCGACTCGCCTCCGGCCGCTGGAGTCCGATCGACGATCCGAACACACCATCGAACTCACAATGACACGCTGAAGACGATCCCCGCTTCCGATTTTCCGATCTGACACCTGATCATCCGGAGAGATTTGCGGACGATCTTGACCGTCGATTCGCAAACGAAGCCCGATCGCCACGAAACCGGTACCATTTCGAAACTTGAGCTGAGGAGAGTCGGGATACGTCCTCCGATCGTTCATCCTCCACCGGAGCTCGCCGGAAAAGCTGAAAAACCTCGGCTGCCTCCATTTTCTCTCTCCACCGGATCTTCCGTTTCCGGCCACCACTGTCGACACCGCTGCCGCCAAAACAAAGCCAAAAGCGAGAGGAGTCGATCGGCACCGAGATCAACAGTCACCGACGCCGGAAGCGCCCACACGGCGGCAAGGAAGCTTCGGCCATCTTCCTCCTCGCAGAGTCGCCATCGCCTCACTGGTGGCGCTGGCCGACGCCGGCCTGGCCACGCCTGCAGCCTCCTTCTTCCCAAGCGCTTCCTCCCTCTCCCGACCTCTCTTCTTCCCCGATTTTCTTTCCTTTCAATATCGACATTAGGCCCCCGAACTTTTCCTTATTACAATTTGGTCCCTCAACTTCCTTAATTACTTACAATCTCATCCTGCAGAATTCCAATTTAACCCCCAAACTTCTTTTTAGCCTTTCAATTAAGCCCCTAACTATTTAATTTGAGCCAAATCCGAATTATTGAAAATACATAATTACAAAAATACCCCTGACCGACATATTTATTTACAAAAATACCAAGCTCACAAATTTCCATTAAAACCCCATAAAAATAACATTATACTTTCAATCCTTATTCCAAAATAAATTTCCAATATATAATTTTACTTATATAAATATGCATTTGGGAAAATTTGAATAACCAAAATATAATCATTTCTCAAATAGTTTACTTAATTAACTCCTTAAAAATCAAACTAATTGGATATGGAAAATAACTCATTTATTTATCTAACATGAACATTCAAAATTTGTATTTAAATCATTCCAATTAAACCGAATAAAAATAAAGCTAAAATTAACTTAAATAAAAACTCATTATTAAATATATAAAAATTCCGGGTGTTACAGCCTTGTCTCACCAGAACAAATTTCATGTAAGTTTTTAGATGATCTTTCTCTAGTTAAATTAGGTATTTTTGAGAGAATGGTGCTTCTTTTAGATAGGTTAGATGGAAGGATTTTGCTTTCAAAGCATTACCCTCATATAGTGAATTAAATCTAGAGTTTTTCATAACTCTACAATATAATCCTTTCAATGACAAGGAGATTAAAGTTAGATTATTTGGGCATAATTATTCTATTACTTATGATACCATTGTGCATGCTTTTGGGTTGAAAAAGGAGGTATTTGTGAGCAACATCATAAGTTTGAAATTAGCAAGTTTTGGAAGAAACTCATCGGCCAAGATAAACATGGTGTTAATAACATGCCAAATAATGTCTTCAATGATCATTATTATTTGCTTATTTCAAAGTTTATGTATGGAGGCATATTTGGTAGGAAAGAGACAAGCAAGGTGACTAAATAAGAGCTAAATTTCTTATGGTGTTTAGACAACCATAATTATATTTTCTCGACATATTTCATTAAGCTAAAAATCAAAGTTTCAGATTTTATTTATGCTTTTATTTTATAATTATCACTTATGATTATGATTTAATTTAAGCATCTTAGTTTTTATTTTAACTAATATGTTGCTCTTAATCAATGATGGTGCTTTAAGTGTTTATTTGAGATAGGATTTGGGATGGTTATTACTTGAATAAATATGGCATACAAGTTGCACTCCAAATTATCAAGGAAGTATTCTATCTTTTTCTCCCTTGTTTGATTGTTTAAATATGCTTTTGACATTGAGAGCAATGTCAAAAATAAGTGTGGGGAGGAGAATTAGAATAATTCTTCTTATTTTATTTTATTTAGATATGCCATGTATTTAGTAACTTTTGACTTATTTTTGTAAGATTTTAAAATTTTCTACTCAGCTTTTTGTTATTATTCTATATAAAGAATTAATGAAAGAATGTTATTATGTTGACTCTTGAGTTCTTGAATTGATTTTTAAACATGTATAAATGTGAACTCATGAGTTATTTGCACTTAATTGGTCAAGTGTTCATCTTTTGCATATGGACATGATGAGTAGTTTAGCAAATTTGAGATGGGTATAATTAGAAGTGTATGATTTAGGTTATTATTTCCTTGTTATTAAATTGCTTGCCTAAGTTTGTGAGATATGATATGGGTAAGTTTAAGCTTTAAGTTTAATAATTCTGCTAAGTTTAAGCTTTAAATTCAATAATTCTACTCTGCTTATTTTAGTTGCTTAGTAACTGGAAATCTTCATGACCAATATTGATTTTCGCATAAAAAAGCAATTAAGATTATGAATATGTAAAGCATCTTAACATATGTTTTGTTGAGTAACCAGATACATTCATTACTCATGTTTGTATTTGCATAAAAAGACTTGACATCTCAAGAAAGAAAATAACCCCAAAGTATCTAGATGACAATCTAAAGGTTATAAGTTGAGAAAAAAAAAGAGAAAGAAAAGAAGAGCTTGAAAAGCAAGTAAAAAAATCATGTTTATTGATCTCTTATTTATAAATGAAGGTCTGCCTTTTGGATAAGGTTATGATGATTTGGATGCTATAGTTGTATCCTTTGATAATGAGTTAGGCTATTTGTTATGAAACATGTGTAGATAATGGATGCTTGAATCTTTTAACTAATAATGATTGAGTTTACACCTTTTAAGAAAAATTTATGATTCAAGTTTTCTTAGATTGGCATAATTTTGCATTAGTGAGATTCTTTTAAGTAATATCTTTATGCTAAGTATGAATGTTCTTCATTGTTTTTGCAAAGATTAATTCTTAAGTTGCTATTTACTTGAGGACAAGTAAAGGTTTAAGTGTTGGGGTATCTGATAAGTTCATATTATATATATATAAGTTAGTGATTTATTGGTAGGTTTTATATACATAATATGTGGAAATAAGTACTTATTACCCCACTTTAGTTTTATTGTCTAATTTCAAGTGTGTATAGCCAAAAATGAGAAATATGAGCTAAATATTCATAAATGAGCTTAAATTATACTGCAGTTACTGAGACTCAAAATAAAGACTCGTGGACTATGAATTGTTAAGCCTAGCCAAAAAATACAAGGCTTACAAGGAGAAATTAATTAGTTATTATGTCATTATGGATAACTACTTTTAAGTTATTTGTTTTATTTAGGATAGTTAAGAAGATAACTATTAGAGGTGTTATGCTTAGAGAAAGACTCTGCACAAGGAATCTCTACAAGTAGTGGAGATCAGTTATATAACAGGAGTATAATTCAGTCTATAGCTGTCCATTATCCTTTCTCTGCAATTCTCTACAACTGTCCATTATCTTTTCTCTACAATTCTCTACAGTTGTCCATTATCCTTTCTCTGCAATTATCTACAGCTCATCTTCTACAAACACTTAGCTTTAGTTTTTGCATTACTCTTTGGAGATCTAAGAAGCTTTTCAAGAAGTGGAGAGCGAGGATCAATCATCTTCATATCTTAAAGAATTTCTAAATTTTGAGGGAGCTTTCATTTTCTACTTTATTTTTATGTCTTTTTATTTAATTACAATGACCATTGGATTAAATATGTGAGGCTAATTTTTATAAGTGTTTAGTTTAGCTTTTTACTTATGTATGAACCTGATTTATTTATATATTTGATGAATGATTTCTTTACCTTCATATCTTTATTAGTTTTATCTATTTTTGTTAGTTGACCATCATATCAATTTACTAATAATATTTATTATGAAAATCTTTAGGTTGAATGTATTACATATACCATCTTTACTTCAATCTATGTTGGTATAAGGAACTTAGATTGCACCATTAGTTTGAGTTACTTAGAAAAAACGCACATCACCATCTCATCATTAGATCTAGGCTTAAAGCAAAATAAAGAGATTACTAAATATTGCCTAAACTAAACACTATTTTATCATATAGTTTTCATTAATCATTTCATTTGCATATTTACTTTATAGTTTATTTAATTTCTTTTATAAACATTAAACTATTCTCAAAACATTAGCTTATAGTGTTTAGATTTACTTTTAGTATTTTTGTGTGATAGTTAGTCTTTATAATGCATGCTCTACAGCTCCTTGTGAGATCGACTCTTGGTGAACTTGCCTGCGCTATAATTCAACTCGTACACTTGCGAGTACTAAGTTTAAGACATCTGTTATCAACTAGTCCTTTCAGATATTCTAGTTAACTATTTTTTCTCTCACCTTTTATTTACTTAACTTTTTCCTGACTATTATAGATCCTCTGTTCAGTAAGATTTATTTTCCTTTTTTTTTATTTTTCTTCAAAAGATAGTATCTGAAATAGTACAAATTGACTTGTGAACTTATTGCCCCTGAGATTTAAACTCTTTTCAGTATCTTTGAGCTTAATCTTTTCTTTTATTTTTTATATGGAAGTTTTCCAGCTCGATCTAAATTTCTTTTTGGAGTCATTGTAATGAGCCTTGCATGTTTCAAGATTATAACATCAATCTTTAGTCTAGAGGCCCGTGCTTCAAGGTTGTAATTAATGTAATGAGGGCGAAACTTGGCCTTCTTGTTTTGTTCCCCAGTGTGCTACATCGAATTCAATCGTGCGTATCAAATACTATCTCTATCTCTTTCTTTTTCTTTTTCTTTTTCTTGTCTTTTTTTGTTGTCATTTTTTTCTCTTCAAAAGTTATATTACATGTAGTAGAAACATACCTAGGATTGTCATTTGTGTTTAAATTAAATAAATCAATTCGAATAGAATTTACTAATGTAGTAATCAATGTCACGCAAAATACCATTAAGATAAATATCAAACAAGAAAAAATTAGAGTTATTTCATTGATCCTAAAAGCATAATCATGTCGTTGTTTTAAAACAAATTGACAACTGAATCTCACGAAACTTCATCATCTTCAGATGGCAGGTCTTCAATTTCTCTAGCTTGATAGTTTCCCACGTCCCATCCAGCTTTAGCATTTTTAATTTCTTCTACTTGTATGCCAGCATCGTACAAGCCCGCAAAAGTCTTGGGATTCATCATTTGCAGCTTTTTCACCCAAGATGGGAGAACATTTTAGACTGTAATTCAAACTTGATCCTTTTCAGAAGGCTTGTTCTTCATTAAAACTACTTTGTTTCTCCATCTAATCAAGAAATTAGAAAACGACTCATTAGTCTTTTGTTTTGTCAATTCCAAATCCCTTATAGAGACTTCTAGGTGAGCATTGTAGTCATGTTGCTATAAGAAAGCATCACAAAGCTTTTTCTAATCAGACTTGATAAGCCTTTCTAACCCATGGTACCAATTCACAATTAGCTCTTCCAAAGACAATATAAACAATTTGATGATTTAGGTCTTAGCCAAATGAGTAGTACTCATGATAGTATCATATTGCTACAAGTGCACCTTTGGATCTGCATTTCCATTGAACATTTGCATTTCAAGCATGTCAAATTTGGAAGGCAACTTGTCTTCTCCAATTAGCATCAGTTTATCGAAATCAAAGGATGAATCTAAACCTTGATCTTTCAGCATGTCTTGCATCTTATCAAGCCTTTTAGTCAAACTTTGTAAAATCTCAGTTTCCATAACAGCTTTTTTGCAGTAAGAGTAGACACTTTCTCAGCTCGTTCTAGCATGCAGTCATCTAGATTCCAAAGGTGCTTACCATACGCTCCATATCATGAGTAGCAACAGCAATACTTGTTGGGGAGTAGTAATCTTTTAGATAGTATGTTTCCTAGAAATCTCAGCCAAAGCTTGTTGGAATTCCTCTCAGATCATAATCCTTAGGTCACCCATTATTGCAGTCTTGATAGCATCAATGTCTTGCTTGTGGGATATCTTTGTTTTAACTTCTAAAATGCTACTTTTTGTTCTCTTGTCTTAGTTGCTAGTGAAATGGGCCCTTTTAATATCTATTCTTGTCTTATTCAAAACTAAGGATGATAATCTAAAATGGCTTCAAAATAGAGAGTTACAGCATGATGCAAATGAGATGCAAAAAGGTTAGAAAACACAAAGAAATTTATAGAGTACTATACAATCATCCTTCCAACCTTATTACTGCCGCACACGATTCATGGTAAGCCTTTCTCTACTAGGATTTTGAGCCTAAGCTTATTATCAACACGGCATAGTAGGCCAGACGTGCATGCCATAAGCTCTCAAAGAAGATTAAAGCAAACATGCGATATTTTTCAGTATAAGTATAAAGCCTATATATTTTTTAGCCTAAGGCCTGATTCCATATTCTTTTGGGCCAAGGCTTCCTAATATGTTGGCTTAAGTACTTATAAGGAAAAAACATCCCAAATAGCAAGCAATAGGGTTCTTAAAGGAGATTACTACTGTCATTGCCATGAGCTGAGTCTTGGGTAAGAATAAAAGGCTTCTATAAGTAAAGAATACTCTTCCTTTATTCATCTTCCCACTTAAGGGTCCATGCGATGAAGGAAGCTTACTTATTACTTGTGAGTGCTGGTTAGCCGGTACTGTGATTCCAAGGTTCGAGCGGAACCAAAGAACTACTAACTAACACGACAGGGGCTATAGGAACCAAAATGCAATATGTGTGAAAGTGTAGTGATGCAAGAATCACTTGTTAAATAATAAAATTAAAGACAAACATACACTAGAATCAGCTTTTCTTATCTTAGGTGTGCGTCGGAACTGCTGCCCATAGAAAGGGCATTTGTAGGCTTTTAATAAGTTTTTAGGATGAGTGCAAAGGTATAACTTAAGACTCAATCCAAAAAAGAATGTATTCGGAGTAATGTCAAGACAGTTGCTAGGGCATATAATGAGTCAACGGGGAATAAAAATTGATCTACCGACCATAGACATGTCTACTCTATAAGCTATAATTTATGAAATGCCGAAAGAAGCACTTAACCAACAAAAACAAGTTATCATGGATGAAATGAGAGTTTTACTATATTAAAACCACTACACCATCTTAATACTAGCAATACCCTAGCTTTTCAAATTCTAAATCATTGTTAATTAGAATAACAATCCTCCCTCTACTCCTATTACTTAAAATACAATAAACACTACTACTACCATAAACCCTTATAATACTACAGTTGATGTTGACCTAACCAACAATCATTTTCCTACAACACACACTTCACTAAATACTTAGGTCAAACCAATACCCTTCCTCAACTTGGACCCTATCCAATTCCCAATAGAATTAGACAATCAGAATTAGAACTACACTATCAGACAATAATAAATCATATGATCATAATCAGAGAGTTAATCAGAGATCATACCTCAATGAGACTTTCATCAGCTTCAACTGAAGGACAAGATAGAGATCATACTTTTACATCAAATTAAACCTAAATATCATAACATACTTGAATAAACTTTTACTTTAGATCAAACCTAAACATTAGAATAGAATTCTACATTATATTAGACCTTCATATTATAACATATATCTACACCAAATCAGACTTGAATAGCATATCAAACTTGTACAATGGATTAGACTATTATATTAGATCAAACATAAACATCATATTTAGCCTCTACATTAGAGATAAGACTTCAAGCATATATCAGACTCAAACATGACTTATCATAACCAAACTATGCTACCCTTTGTTAGTATCATCAAACACATTCTATAAAAATGTGTTTAGTGAAGGAAAATCTGTGAACACCTAAATCTCACTCTCTCAGAACCTCATTGAAAGATGAATGATTTTAGAAAATCAAATGAACTTGAATGAATTCTAGTGTGATGATTAGATAGAGCATTGAAAGAGCTTTTTGGAATGTACTTATGGGTCCTATAACTCCTCTTGGATCATAAGTTATGGCTTATCAAATAATAAGCACTTGAACTTCACAACCTTAAAACCTATTTGAAAGATGAATGATTTTAGAAAATAAAATGATCTCAAATAAATTCAAGAGTGGTGTCACTAGAGATAGCACTCAAAAAGCTTTTTCGAATGTACTTATGGACCATACCAAAAGTTATGGCCGATCGAAGTTAAGCATATGGACTTAGAGGGCTAAATCGTAAAATGGCTTGCAATACGTAAGGGTTGTATACGACACAAAAAGTCAGGCTATCGCAAATTGGTCTTTTAATGTTCCCTATGCCCTTGTGGTACCACAAGTTTTTTTCACAAGCACTTGAAAGTTTACTTTTCTTCCATATCTAAAAGTTGTGTACCTTGGCACACATCCCAAGGCTATAAAAGGGAGCTAGTGGGAGGTTCCAAGATATTGAAAATCCATAGAATTCAAGCACGTAGAAGAAAAGCAATTATTTTCAACAGCAAACTGAGCTTTATCAGTAACTTTTTAGCACAAAATCTCATGTTATTAGACTTATATTTTATGAATTTAGAAGAGTATGCTTTGTATCTGCTAATAATTTTGTATTTTGTATATCAAAAAATCTAATTTCTCTAAGTATAACCTTGGAAGACTCTATTATAATTTCTTTTTTCTATTAGAATATGCAATAGAGGAGACTAGGTCAAGCTGAATTTTTTACTTTATTCTGTCCAAAAATATACCTAGCAATGCAACTCCTCTTTTTTGTAATCTTTTTTCTTTCAATAAATAAAGCATGTAATTCCTATTTTTGTTAAGTTTGTTATTTTTATTTTATGTTTATATTATTTTTCTTTTGATTTCATGTTTATGTTATTTGTTTTATTCATATTTATATTGAATTTCTTTCACTTTTATGGTTATGCTGAATTTCTTTTATTTTTTGTAATTTTGCATTATGTCAATTTTGTTAATCTAAATATGCAATTCCACAAGAATTAGTTAGTTTATTTTCTTTCATGCTATGTTTTCTATTATCAAAATATGTCATTTTTATATGATAAAGTTATGTCATTTCTTTAAAATTATTTTCATGTCACATTAATTGGATTAAATATGAAATTTCCATAGATCCATTTTATATTCATTTTTCCAATTACAACATGTAATTCAATAATTTTTGTTGAATTTAATTATGTTTTTTATATTATTTGAGACATTTTTTCTTTCTTTGAAATATATGTTATGCTATTTTTTTTCGTTTGGTTTGGAATTTATTTATTTTTTCAGTTTGAGAATGTGTGCTTATTTAGAATCTTAAACAATTAGACTAAAAATAACCTCTCAAAAAGTTTTATTTTGATTCTTTGAATGTATTTATTCAAATTTAATTTTATTCAAACATCAAATGATTTTTAAAAATTAAAAATCATAGGATTTCTTTTCAATTTTGAGTTTTATTTAGAAAAACTATCTATAAAAATAATTAGATAGAAGAACTTCGACCTTGTCAACTGATAATGAAAAAAGAAAATCTGGATAAATACCAATACCTATTACAGGCAGAAGGATAGAAATTGAAAAAAATAGAAGTTGCTAACTCAAAATCTAATAATGACTACATCTTTTGACAATTGTATTTTCTGGATATTTGTCTTGTTTTCTAAAATCTAAATCTAGTTCTGGAATCCTTCTCGACTTCGTGACTAGTTATTTTATCCATGAGGTAATATGAAGTTAAAATTGGGTTTTTCTTATTTTTTTCTTAATAAATATAAGGTGGCAACTCTAACTGAAATAAACTAACCACAAATGCCAAAATATGAGATGGTAAGTCATCTTCTTGGTGAGACTAGCTAAAATTGAGTATTTTAAATTTAATCTTTGAATGGCGCTCGAGCAACATCTCAGAATAAGAAAATCCAAACCTCCCATTTTCTAATTAATGATTTCATCCACCTTGGTAATAAACCCAAGGGAATGATCTTTTATCCTTCACACCTCACTATCCTTACAAAATATTGCAATACTTTTCCTACTTACTTTAAATATATTCCTATTACCAAACTCTCTTTTGGCACTAACCTTTTAGACCTTGAGTACCTCCACTACTAAAGAAACATTATCCTTATCAAGAAAATAAATATGAGTATATATTGGGTGGTTATGAGGAACCTCAAAGAATAACCAAACGACAAGAGTTGCGTCTCTTACTCATAAGGATGGAATGGGAGAAAATGTAGAGGGTGCCCTGCAATGTCAAGCCCTTTAAAGAATTCCTTAAAGAAAAAGTGCATAAAAATATGGAGAAGCGAGAAAAAAGAATGGCCAAGACCTATAGACTTCTCCAACATCTCCATTGTCCATAAAGGAAATCCAAGAGAAGACTACTGACATTATTACTTGCATTGTGGATGAGTGGGATGATTTTCATAGAGAAGAGGAGAAGGATGAGAATGAGGAATATGGTGCAAATAAATAATGATAAACTTCGTTCCATTTTTCTATTTTTTCTTTTATTTTAAGTTATTTTTCCTTTAATTTGCGTTTCTTGCATGGCACTTCCATATTAATCATATATAATCTATGTACTGCTTAATTAATCAATGATATTTCTATTTCAATTGTTTTGTTAGTTATACCTTTTTATCCATGATATTTTTCTCTCTTTTTCCATTATCATTTTTATCTTAACAAAATGGGAAATACAAGAGCAAAATATACTTGTTGAGTTGTGTGATTTAATTTGTACCTCCATATATACTTGGTTATAATTTCTTACTCACATAATGTCTAAATCATTAAGGGAGAGAAAATCTTTAATTCTATATTACTTCATTGATTATGTAAGTCATGGATTAAAGGATAGCATTCACAGATATTTTTACTTTACCTTTTTGCCCAATTTAATTGTCAAAATGAAAAAGGGAGAAATTGTTAGCCTAACTCGTTTTATAAACTTAGAAACTCTTGATTTTGATCTCAACAATCAAATGACATAGTGTTAATTATGTTTTTCAAGTGTCTCTTTTGCAAGAATTTAATTTAGTGCTCAAAAGACCTTAGGAATATTTTTACATCCTAAATGGTAATCGGCATCAGCATGTCACTAGCACGAAACTTGTATTTCTCATAGGTGTATTAACAAGGTAAGAATTATGACTGTGAAAAAGACATCATGATCATGAGAAATATTTAAATAAGCACCTAGAAGATATCGTCCAGACTCACTACCGCAATAAATAGCTATAATCTTCCTCAAGCTTGATGAGTTCGCGACCACCATAGAGGGATCGCTACCGCAATGTTCATACTCGTAAGGAAGACTGCCAATGGTTACTTTGCAATAGCGAATAATGGAGCACCATATGGATTATAGTCATTGTGACTTTAAGAATTACAACCATTATTTAAGTACTACAAGTGCTATATGGATGTTGTAACCATGATTGTGCTCTCACAGTATATTTAATGCAATATCAAGAGTTATAAGCAAGGTTATGACCTATGATCTTAGGGTAACGTCTTTTTGGTGGTTTTGGGCTATGAATATCCCCTCCAATATACATTTGTGGTTTATCAACAACCTTCAAAAATTGATTTATTTTAGTTATTGTAAGAGCTTTGATTACTTTTGTGAGGTTTAAGTATTAGGCTAAACACTTAGAATTGAGTTTGAGATTTAGCCAAAGAATTAAAAATCTTGTAAAGTTGTGTGTTAACCATAAAGCATAAGTTGTAAGGTTGAGTGTAAGCCAAAAATACTAGGTTGAGAATTATCTTGTAAAAGCTCCATTGTATTTGTATTAGTGTTAGTAATATCCAACTAGAGATTAGGGAGTGAACAAAGGAGTACTTAACACCCGAACCATCATAAATTGTGTGTCTTTTCTTCTTTACTCTTTATTTTCTTAAAAAATTTTAGTTACCTGTATTTTTTTTTTTTTGTAATTCACCAATTCAACCTCATTTCCTTAGTTCATCAAGAGCAAACAAGAACTAAATATTCTTTATATCTTTTGCTCTTTTAATATTATCAAATTTACAATAGTGGTATTAGAGCTTATTTCTTTAGGAATCTGTGTGATTATCCAAAAAATAAATTCAAAAAAGTCTCATTGTAATTGCACCTCTAATTTTTTATAGAACAAATTAATTGTGGGCTGTTAAAATGAAAGCCTATCTTGACGCTAATGATCTGTGGGTAGCTGTTAAAGAAGAATATGAAGTTTCTCCATTACCAAACAATCTCAATATATAACAAATAAAAAATATAAGAAGAATAAGTAAAGAAAGTCAAAAATAAGATTAAACTTATTAATGGTTGTCTCATCCACTATTATTAATAGAATTTTGATGCTAAGAACAACTAATGAATTTGAAAATCTTTAAAGTAAGAATATGAAGGAAGTTATGTAATCAAAAAAATGTAAATGTTGAATTTGATTTGAGAATTTGAGATGCAAAGAATGAAATAATTAGAAACAATTAAAGAATATGCAAACAAACTTTTCAGTATTGCCAATAAAATAAGACTTCTTGGTACCAATTTTTTTAATTCTAGAACTGTTTAAGAAATTTTTACAATTCCAGAGATATTTGAGATTGCAATTTCATCTTTAGAAAACTCAAAAGAGCTATTAAGCATTACCTTTTTAGAAGTATTAAATACCTTAAGAATAAAGAAGACTCGTGAGACAAGAAGGTTTTGTGGAAGGTGCTTTGATGGTCAAATCTTATGAAGGCAAGAATAAGAACAAATCTTACCCTTTTTGTAAAAGAAGCAATATTCCACAAAACAAGTGTTGATAGAAGCCAAATGCAAAATGCAACAAGTGTGGTAAGTTAGGCATGTCTAGAGGATTTGTAAATCTTAACAACAAAAAGAAGATAATATAAAAGGTATAGTAGAACAACCTCAAGAAAAGGAGCTATTTATAGCTTTATGCTTTACCACTCCAAGTTCCAAAAAAAAGCTAACTAATACACAGTGGTTGTACAAGCCACATTAAAAAAAGATAAAATATTGTATAAAGAACTTGACATGACATTTAGTTCTAAAGTCACAATTGGAAATGGAGCAAATATAGTTATAAAAGGCAAATAAACAATTGCAAGTGAAGGTTGCACATGTTTAAATTTGATTCCTGATAGTTTTTATGTTCTTGAAATTGATAGAAACTTGTTAAATGTTGGTTAATTATTGGTAAAATGCTATAAGATTTATATGAAGGAAGATGCCCAAGAAAAGAAAATTTTTAAGGTTCAAATGATACACAAAAATTTTGTCTTAATTTTATTAAGAGATGAATAAGTTATAAGAAAAATCCTTAAAAGTGTTGATTTTCATTATAACGAGTAAAAAAAGTTGATGTTCTCGAACACATAAGCCACAATCAATGCATATAAATGTAGAGGAGCAAAATCAACAAGAAAATGCATATCTAGTTTTTCTCCTCTCAAATCAGACACAAAAGAATATGAGTCAATAAATTTGCCAGAGATAAAAATATAATTTTTGCAACTACTAAGGCAAGAAGGAGTGAGATGCCTTAAATTGCTAAAGTTAAGAATTGTTGAATAATTGGTCAACAAACCAAGTCTTTTAGAAAATATTTTTTGAATATTTATTTTTATTTTTGTTATGGCTTGATATTAGAAATTGGTTAGACACAGTTTGATATTAATAGATTATCTTACTTTTTTGTTGTATTTGAGCTCTATATAAAGAACATGCTTAGAACCAAATATTATTTATATTTCTTCTCTTTTATTGTTAAAAGATTTACAGCACTTATCTTTTAGATAGAAACTCTCTCTTGTGTTTTGTAGGTTCTAAACAAGTTAAGGATGTCCAATCAGGATTCTACCATCTTAACCTGTTTTAATAAATTTTATTCCATCAAAGAAAGATTTCTTATGATTGAAAATATGTTGGGATATAAGGAATTAATCAAAAATTAAAGAAACAAAGAAGATATTATTTTAAAGATTTATTACTTACTTAACATATGTACAGATATTACATATATAGGAGAAAGTCTAACAAACTAGAAAAGATCTTTAGGAAGGATTTCTTAGACATAGAAATCACATCCCTAATTATAGAAAGAGAGATTAGGAAATTCTAGATACTTTGGATCCTTTAGATATAGTTGTAGACATTATTCTATTTGATTCTAATTGCTTAATATTCCAGACCAAAAGAGCTTGATCAGTGGCTGGTGATTGAGCATGAGTTTCGTCTAAATATTGAGGTTTCCTATCACCCTCCCTTTAAGCAGGCAATGAAAAATCATGCATGCCAAGCTTGTGCTAAAAAACTTCAAACTATCTCGGGATAAAGCTTTAGTTAAGATGTCAGCAATTTATTTATAGGTTGGAAGATAGCATAGACGAAGAGCACCAGTAGTGACTTTTTCATAAATATAATGACAATTAACTTCAATATATTTTGTACGGGAGTGGAACACTTGATTTCAGGATAAATGAATTGCACTCTAATTGTCACATAATTGAAGAGGATAACATTCAAGCGAAATGATAATGTCATGGAGAAGATGTTCTAAGAGATTTCTGCAGCAGTGGTAGCTAATGCCCGATATGAAATTGTTGGTTACTTTTTATATGCCCATGCAATGCAGTTTGAACCAAGAAAAATGCAAAACCTAGTGGTGCTTCTTCGAGTTGAAGGACAACCACACCAATTTGCATCACAAAAAGCATTTCAAGTAAGTGAGCTTTGAGATAAGAAAAATGAATGCCATAAGTGGGAGTTTCTTTAATATATCGAACGAACCATTTGGTGGCACAAAGGCCTTTCATTATGGGATTTTGGAAATGTTGACAAACTAAGCTAATGGCATGGGTAAGATCCGGGCATGTGAAAGTTAGATATTGGAAAGAACCACAAAGTTGTTGATAAGTAGTAGGATTTATAGGATGAAAGTCATCTGAGAGAAGAGCTAATCTTAAGAAGATAGATTTATTAATTCTAGAAGCATCAAGCATTTTAGCTTTGGCTAGGAGATCACGAGCATATTTGGTTTGAGAAAGAAAGAGGCTTTTTGAGATTATTTAACTTCAATGCCCAAGAAATAGTGTCGAGAGCCTAAATCTTTGAGGCAAACTTCTTTGTTCAACTGAGTGATAAATATGAAGATGAATGTAGAATCGTTACCCGTGACAACCACATCATCTATATAAACAAGTAAAAGAATTAGTTGATGAGAAGAACGAAAAATAGATAAGGAATTATTAGCTTTGCTTTCAGTAAAATCAAGAGAAATAAGAGTGTTAGAGAGTTTAGAAAAATAATGCACGAGGTGCTTGCTTAAGACCTTACAAAGATTTATGTAAAGATAGACATGATTGGGATACTGCAGATGCACAAAATCAGCAGGTTGCCTCATAAACACACGTTCATGAAGAACACCATTAAGAAAGGCATTCTTGACATCAAGTTTTTTAAGAGGCCACTGAAATTATACTACAAAGGATAGAACAAGTTAGGTGGTTGTGGCTTTAACAACCAGACTAAAAGTTTCACTGAAATCAAGCCCAAGAGTTTGAGTGTATCCTTTTACCACTAATTGTGCTTAAAACGATCTATACTACCATCTTTTTTGTATTTAGTTTGATATATCCATTTACTGCTAATAATATTAGCATTTGTTGGACGTGGCACTAGGGACCAAGTTTTATTAAGGTGTAGGGCATCAATTTCATCTTGCATAGCTTTGGTCCAATTTTAGAACTTGAGAGCAGAATTAAAGTTTTGGATTCATCAATAAAAATAAAAAGAGCAGTAGGAAAGGTGATGGTGGAATAGTGGTAATCTTGAAGATAAGAAGGAGGATGTCGAGCTCGTTGTGGGCATTGAGATGATGAAGAAATCTCTAGTGTTTCAAGTTCTTGGGATGTAGGAAAAGTTGAAACTTGGGAAATATTTGGGAAGATGGGAGAACTTTAGTGAGGAGGTAATGGATCATCTAAATGTAAGTGGTTGACTGATAAACATTGACTTGTAAAATTGGATTGTCCACCAAAGTGTTAGTTGGTGGATGACAATCATGTGTTTGATCTTGAACTATATGAGTTGGATCAGTTGATTCCATATGAACAAAGATATTCTCAATTTCAATTGGAGATGATGGATTGCTTGAAGATGACATGGCATATTTTTTTTAGATTTTCCTGAAAATTGCTCGTCAAAATTAGGAAAAGTTGTAATAGAAAGATCATGAGATAGGAAAAAAATTCTTATGAAGAAATGGAAAACATGTTTTATTAAAAACTTTATGTCTAAATAAAAATGCACGTTGTGCATGTTGATCAAGACATCTGTAGCCTTTATGTAAAGGGCTATACACCAAGAAAACACATGGTACAGTCTTTCTTTTTGAAAATTTAGACATACCAAAGGTTTTCAAATATAGAAACACTAAGATCAAAAGCACATAAACCTGAATAATTTGGACGCTGACCAAATAATTTAAAATAAAGGGTTTCTTTACTAATGGATGAGAGAGGTAGTCTATTAATGAGATATGTAGCAACTAGAAAAGCATATACCCAAAATTTGAGAGGAACATTTGCATGAAAAAGAAGAGTTAAGCATGTTTTAACAATGAGTCGGTGTTTTCTTTCAGCTGGACTATTTTGTTCTAGAGTGTGCGAGCAAGAAATGTATTGTTGAATTCCACATTGATTTAAATGATTTTTGAAATTATTGGAGTTGAATTCACCGCTTCCATTGCATTGAAAGGACTTAATTTTCCGGTCGAAGTGATTTTCCACAAAAACTTAAAACAAGGATAAAAATCATATTTATACTTTAATGGATATAACTATGTATATCTTGTACAAACATCAACAAAAATCACATAATATTAAAATTTTTTAATAGAAGAGGTTGGGACTAGTCCCCATAATTCACTATAAATTTTCTCAAGAGGAAACTAGAGGTAGAATTTGATTTATTAAAAGAAAGTTTACAACGTTTTCCAAGTCTACAGCGTATCTTTAGTTAGCCATTTGGCGATAACTTTTTTATTCTTTAAATTTCTTAAAAAGGCATAATTAGGATGTGCCAAATACCCGAAGAAGCTTCCTTTGTTTTGATAGCTGCAAGAGTTCTTCTTCAAGAATAAATAAATTCAAATTGTTCTTCTTGAAGGAATATTTTCTATGAATAGGAAGACTCTGATACTATAATGAAAAATTGAAGAAACAAAGAATATTTGATTTTAATGGTTTATTGCTTGATATTACATTTATAGAAAAAAGTCTAACGGCTAGAGAAGATCTTTATGAAGGATCTCTTAGACATAGAAATCACATCCTTAATTGTAAAAAGAGAGATTAGAAAAGTGTAGATATTTTGAATCCTTTAGATATAACTGTACGTATTATTCTATTTGTTTATATTCACTTGATATTCTACTTTAAGAGAGCTTGATTAGTGACGTGTGATTGAGTATGATTTTTATCTAAATAATGAAGTTTCCTATCAGTGATATGTTGGTAGTGTATCGCAAAAGCCTGCAGAACTTCATCAATATAAATTATATACAAAATCCTCTTGACCTTTCAGTTAGCTTTGCTTCTCAATCTTCCTATACTTTTCTGACTCAATCTAAATCATTTTTTACTAGATTAAACACTCTTTAAGGACATTTAGTAGTCAATTTTCTTTGTTTTCAGGAAATTTTTTGAAAAAATAACTCCAATCTGAAACATGGCAAATGGGTGGCCGGCAATGTGGTGATTTTTATCAATTCTGCAGCTGTAAATTGATTCTTGTGTATATCATATATTAAAATCAGAAGCTAGGCAATAGCTTCATTATATAATAGTTGAATTACGTCCATTATAACGATAATTTAAATTCTCTATGACAATATTATAATCATAATTCGATGGAGAGTTGACTTCTAATTTTATTTTTTCTTTCTTTCGTTTCTGTCCTTTTCCTAGTTCTGAATTGTGGAACAAAGTGCTTAATTTTATAATAAAGTATTACCAGATTGTGGAGTTTTTTTTCTATATTTAAATTGCTTTGTAAGTGATGAGTTGAATTTAGGAATCTGAAGTTGTATATTAGCAAAGCACCTCGAACCGCTTACCTTTTACTGCAATAAATACTTTTGAAAAATTATACGGTAACGTGGTATAATAATGCTGACCTAATTTTAGGTTTATTTTTGTTTGTTTACAAATATTTAATTTAATTACAGTAAATATATTATTAATTTGGAAACTATACTAGTCATCTTTATCCACTGTTTAGTGTTTAAAAGTGTCAAAATGATTATATAGTTATCTGAACTAATTAGATATCGGTTTTTTAATCACTAATTTCAATAAATATGACTTAAATTTTTATTTAATTAATTATATCTTGATTAGAAATTTTTAATTTTTATAAAAAATGTGCTATTCAAATGAAGATTTTGTTATTACAATTAAATATATTAAAGATTTGTAATTAAAATAAAAATAATATAAAATTAAATAACCATTTATATTATTAAATTACTAGAAAAGAAAATTTACACTTGTCAGCATCTAATTGCTTACAATATGCACTACATGGTCTCGATACCTTTAAACAGAAATAATAAATAAAATGACTATCATATTATAGATTTTGGTATTGAAATCAAATTAAAAATGTGTGATGAAAATAAAATTAGATGCTCATTTAATTTGTTATTATCTCAATGTAAATAGTGCGGGAATTCTGATACTCCATTGGTCCAAATGATAATGTATTTTTAATTTATGTATAGGATAAAAGAAAGTTAATATTTTCTTTTAGATATCATTATTAAATTTTTCTTAGCCCATCCAATTTTGATAAGATATTTTTCTTCTTTAGTCCATTCAAAAGATATAGATCACTTTTCCCTTTTAAGTGTTAGTTTAATATTAAATATCTAATATACATTCATTAGTTAACATACATATCAAATTTTATTATTAATTTTTATTTATTTAATTTTAAAATTACAAATTACTGAATACAGTTTTTGAATTTTAATATAAAATTCTTTTTATCTTAATTTCAAAAATTATAAATAGATTCACAAGTCACCAATATTTGAATTATCATATATTGCATTTAAAAATTTATTAAAAATATTCTCGTAAAAGAGTTGTTAACAATATAGTAATAATTTTAAAAAACAATTTTTTAATATTATTTAAATTGAAAATGGCCTGTTGAATGGAGAGAGTACAAAATATTTTTGTTTGATATCTTAAGAGTCTATTTAAATTCAATTTTATTGACTTGCAAATTTTGAGAGTATATATATATATATATATATATATATATAAATTTCTAAGACCTAAAATTACTTTGATAGGTGTGCTTAATTTTTGATACCTATCAATTTTTATTTTGATATGTATACTATTTTTGCCACATAAAGTTCAAGTTTATGTGTAATTTTATAATTTTTTTATTAATTTATTGATTAATAAGTTACATTTCTAATTAAATACTTCTCTAATCCTAAAAAATAGTATATTTATTATATTTTAATATTATATTAATTAATAAATAATTTTTTTAAATTTATTAAAAATAAATAATTTCTTAATTAGATATTAATTCTATCTTAAAAATAGCATATTAATTAGATTTTAATATTATATTAAATAATAAATAGTTCTCTAATATGAGTTGATGATATTAACTTTATTCTAAGAAAAGTATATTAATTATATTTTAAAAGTATATTAACTAATAAATTAATTTTTTAATTAAATAATAATTTTAATTATAAAAAATAACATCTTAAATTATATTTTTAATATTATATTTAATAATAATTAATTTTTAATTATGTAATAAAATTTTAATCCTAAAAATAGTGATATCAATTATAGTATTAAATTATATACTAAAATTAATTAATAAATATTTTAAAATAATTTTATATTATTATATTAATAAAATTTTAAAAATTAAAGATATTTAAAAATAATTAGTTTGCTATTATATTTTAAAATATTATAATTAATATTAAATATTAAAAATTTTATTACATTGTATCTATCAACTAAATTTTATAATTAAAATGATAATAACGATTATGTAATGCATGAATAAACGACTAATTTACATTTAATTTTGTTTGAATTGCAAACTTATTCATTATTATCCTATGATTTTGTAACTATGTTGAGATTCTAATAAAATAATTTCGAACTATTAAAAGGATACAAAAAGCTTTATAATTTTAATGAAAAAGTTAAAATTAAAATTTAGATGATAATAGTTATGTTAATAACGAAGAATACTTTTAATTATTAATTACTCAATTAATAATCAAAAAAATTATATTAAAATTTGGGATAGGAAAAAAGTATAAATAATTATATCAACGGTTACCTAATTATATATTTAATTTTAATTTAATCACTTAATTTTAATTTGTTTATAAAAATTATTTAATTTTAATTTGGATTACGTAGTAGTCATTTAATTTCAATTTATTTCATGAAAGTCAATTAACTTTAATTTGAGCTGCATAATAGTTACTTTAGTTTGGATTTCAATTTATTTCATATCCCCCTCAACATCGCATTCAGAGTATCTAATTTTTACTTCCTACTCACACTATTCTTTTTAATTTTTATGTTTCTCATTTTGTTCAACAATCTCATTTAAAACTGGTTTGCTTTTATTACTGTTGTCTAGAAATTCTCTCTATACTTATGTTAACATAATTCTCAAAAAGTAAATCGTCCTAAGAGTATTTAATAGCATATAATAAAAAATGACTAACTTAAATTTTCAGTCACCATAAATTAAATTCTAATTGCCCACAGAAGCTCAAATTATTCATTTATTTTTTTCTCCCTCTTGAATGCTTAGAAAAGACTTCTTAATTAACCATAAGGACGGCCAATGGAAGGCTGGCCAGCAAGATCCAAGAAAAATACAAAAATCAAGCATTGCAAGTCCCTCCCATAAGAAAGAGTAAATGATGGTGAAAAGTTTGAGAGGTGATGAACAAAGAAGGCATTGTTTCAGAAAGAGACACTCTGTGAGTAGCTTTATCTTATAGGGTCATACTAAAACTTGATTTTTCCAAGATGCCTGTTATTGCTTGTTAGCATCAACAGTTTTTTATATGTTGGTGCTATATATTAGATTAGATGATATGGGTTGTTTCTTGAAGTTTGTGTCTTAGTAGAAATGATTTTTCTGCAATAATGAAAGTAACAAAAACTTGTGAACGAGCAGCAATTACTATGCAGAAGCCATTTAGAAGAAGGAAGGCGAAGATACGATGGAGCAAACTATACTCGTTTTCTTGTTTTCGACCTCAGACAAGAGATCCTGCTCCTGCACAGGATCAGATTGGTCAGCCTGGATTTTCTTGGTTGGTTTTCTGCAACGAACCACAGCTTCACAAGAAGAAGCCTTACAAGCATCCAAGCAACTCGGTATCCACAACCAAGTACAATGTTTTAACTTTTCTTCCCAAAGCACTTTTCGAGCAGTTTCGTAGAGTTGCCAATCTTTATTTTCTCTTGGCTGCTGCACTATCTCTCACTTCTTCAACTCCTGTTCAACCTGTAACAATGATCGCTCCACTGATTATTGTGGTAGGGATAAGCATGCTTAAAGAAGCTTTCGAGGATTGGTATAGGTTCTTGCAGGTAATTTTGAAGCATAAATAGCTGAAAATTCTTATTACTTCTCTTGTTTATATCATTTCATGATATATCAGATTTAACCATCAGTAATTTCTTGCATTTTAAGGATTTGGGCCATTATTTAATTTTTGCAGGATTTGAATGTGAACAATCGAATAGTAAAAGCTCATGCAGGAAATGGGATATTTGTTGAGAAAGTCTGGAAACAACTTTCTGTAGGAGATGTTGTCAAAGTTAATAAGAATGAATATTTTCCAAGTGATCTTCTACTGCTATCTTCCAGCTATGACGATGGTATTTGCTATGTAGAGACAATGAATCTTGATGGAGAAACGAATCTGAAAATAAAGAGATCCTTGGAAGCAACTATTCAATTGAATCAGAATGAAGAATTTAGTAAATTCAAAGCTACTGTCAGGTGTGAGGATCCCAATCCTAGCCTTTACACCTTTGTTGGGAACGTAGAGTTTGAAGATGAAACTTATCCTTTATGTCCTTCTCAAATTCTTCTAAGAGATTCCAAACTTCGAAACACAGATTATGCCTATGGAGTTGTGATCTTCAGTGGCCATGACACTAAAGCAGTAAGGAATTCAACAAAGGCACCATCTAAACGAAGCCGGATTGAGAGAAAGATGGACAAAGTCATCTATCTTTTATTCTCAATGCTCCTTCTAATCTCCCTCATTACTTCTATTGGATCTGCACTGGTTACGAAATCTAATATGTTTAGTTGGTGGTACCTTCTTTTGGAAGTTAAAGATCCACTCTTTGATCCAAGGAAGCCAGTAAAATCAGGTGGTCTACAGTTCATAAGGGCCTTCATATTGTACGGCTACTTGATTCCCATTTCTCTCTATGTTTCCATTGAAGTTGTCAAAGTTCTACAAGCTATGTTCATTAACAAGGACATAAAATTGTATGATGAAGTGACCTGCAAGTCAGTCCAAGCTCGAACTTCGAATTTAAATGAAGAACTTGGTCAAGTAGAAATGATTCTATCGGATAAAACTGGAACCTTGACATGTAACCAGATGGAATTTCGGAAATGCTCCATTGCAGGAATTTCATATGGAGGTGACATAAATGAGGTTGATCTTGCTGCATCAAATCGAATAAATGCTGATGTTGAGGCATATCGATTTAGTACTGATAAATCTGATGCAATAAGCCAAACTTTTGAAATGTTTGAGTTTTCTATAGCTGATGTTAGCATCCAAAAGGCTGTTCTGGAGGGGCGAGATGATGCAGATTATTTGATTCCAAGAAACTCAAGAATCTCCAATTTGGGAAAAGAAGCTGCCGTAAGAGGTTTCAACTTCCAGGATGACAGGTTAATGAACAACCAATGGATTTACAGATCTGCTCTGTTCGATTTAACAATGTTTTTCAGAGTCATGGCTTTATGCCATACAGGCATTCCTGTTGAAGATGATGAGATTGGTAAGCTTAAATATGAGGCAGAGTCACCAGAAGAGATAGCATTTCTGATTGCATCACAAGAATTTGGATTCCAATTTTGTCGACGGACGCAATCCTTATTGATCCTTAACGAGCTTGACCCTTTCTCAGGAAACAAGGTAAAAAGGTAATGCCCCTTTTATACAAGTTAACCGTTGTCCTCTTGAACTCAAGTTATCTAGAGTCCATTTCGTAAACTTGATATGAAGGTCATTTCCAGGGAGTACAAGCTGTTGAATCTGCTGGAATTCAGTAGTTCTCGAAAGAGAATGTCAGTAGTAGTAAGCAATGATGATGGTCAAATCTTTCTTCTCTGCAAAGGTGCAGATAGGTACGTCAACTATTATTTGTTAAATCTGATTGTGCATAGAATTGCAAACCAATTTAGTTATGATGCTTTACTCTTCTAACTTTTAACTGCAGGTTTTAAGCTTAATTAGTCTGCATCTCATTTTTCTGCTGAATTTGGTTTCAGCATCATCTTTGATAGGCTTGCAGAAAATGGTAGGGCATACCAGCAGGCAACAACTTCACACCTTTCAAGTTATGCTGAAGACGGTCTGCGGACTCTAGCATTTGCTTATAGAACAGTTAATCAGGCTGACTACGAAAACTGGAACTTAATATTTACGCAGGCAAAGACTGCAATAGGTCCTGAAAGAGAAGAATTACTTGAGAAAGCATCTGAGATGATCGAAAAAGATTTAATTTTATTAGGAGTCGCTGCTGTCGAGGACAAGTTACAGGAAGGGGTCAGCTCTCTCTTTCTCTCTCTCTCTCTCTCTCTCTCTCTCTCTCTCTCTTTCTCTGCCTGTGTGCACTTGCTCAAATTTAAATATTGTGCCGTTTATGTTGAATCAAGACTATAAATTCATTGCAGAGAATGATATTTTAGAAATACAGAAATCAGATAAGCTTGTCTGCTTGCATTTGCTTCAAATCATAAGTGCGGTGACATGTGATCATGACCTGAATTAGAATCCAGGAAAATCAGATATTGATTTATGTATATTTTCATTTTACATAACTGATTCATCTTTCCTCACTTTTACAATAAGGTTCCCCAGTGCATAGATAAAATTGCTCAAGCAGGGATAAAAATATGGCTGCTCACCGGTGACAAGAAAGAAACTGCAATAAATATTGGGTATGGTTCGTGATTTCCATAATGCTTGTATTCCATAAGGATGCACCTAAAGTGGTATGGAATATACAGTACGCGTCCTGTGAAGTATTCACATTGCTTCCAATTTCATTCTATTTTTCCCAATTTTGCAGATTCGCTTGCAGCTTACTCCGACACGACATGAAACAATTCCATATATGTTTGTGCAAGGGAGCTGACTCTAACAACCAACTGCAGGTGAATTAAGGTCTCAGACTTTTGTGTCTTGATCAAGCTGAGAAACATTGAGAGATACCGATTCCAGAACCTATAATGTTATGTTAGTTTTTATGTTATTCTTTTTCCTGATATCTTGGAATATCAAGCCATTATTGGTGTCTTTGTTTCATAGTAATACTAATACAATTCCTATTCCTAGTTTTCAGACTATAAAAGAAGACATTTTATATCAAATTGAAAGTTCATATCAAGTAATGTGCAATGATAGCAATAAAATGGCACCCTATGCTTTGGTGGTCGAGGGATGTGCTCTTGAAATTGCTTTGCTACAAGATATTAAGGACAGCTTCTTACAGTTGGCTGCTAATTGTGCTTCGGTTATTTGCTGCCGCGTATCCCCGAAACAGAAAGCTTTGGTATGGCAGACTGCATGCTTTTTATGAATCCAAATTGACAGTTCAAAATACTTTAATTTCTTTGTAGCTCTTTTGCTTCTTGTCTTGCAAGTGTTGTGATATGGTATTTTCCAGATTACACGATCAGTAAAGAAGTATACTGGTAGCACAATCCTGGCAATTGGAGATGGGGCAAATGATGTTGGCATGATTCAGGAAGCTGACATTGGAGTTGGAATTAGTGGCCAAGAAGGCATGCAAGTAAGTTCTGCAGTCCAAGCCCGGAATTTTTCCTGATAAATTCATCTTTTCTCTTCCTTTTCAGTTATTAAAGCTTCGTCTCCTGTTTCATATGTATGAAAACAAAAGGATGTCTTCCTTGCCAGATTGGAGCTGGGAAAAGTTTTGAACACTGAACATTAGTCTTAAAACATAATATGTCAATGCAGCAGTGGACTTTTTTGGCACTTCTGAAGCATCCATTTTTTCTATGACTGCAGGCAGTCATGGCAAGTGACTTTTCACTGCCCCAATTTCGATTCTTGGAAAGATTGCTGATAGTACATGGGCATTGGTGTTACAAGAGAATATCCAAGATGGTAAATCTTCTAATATATATTATGGCTTGCTATTTTTCATCTAGACATATAACTAATATTGTCTTCCAATCATTGTGCAGATTCTCTACTTTGTGTACAAGAACATTGCGTTCGGCCTTACTATCTTCTTCTACGAATTATACACAAGTTTCTCCGGCGAAGTAGTATATGATGGTTGGTATCTGGTGATATATAATCTCTTCCTGACATCTTTGCCTGTGATATCACTAGGAGTAGTTGAGCAAGACGTTTTGCCAGATGTATGCCTCCAGGTAAAGAGATATACACATGCATAGATTATTAGAATTCAATTCAAAATATGTTTGTGGTTTGAACTTTCTTCTAACTTTAAGTACATGACTTCGTTTTTTGACAAATTAACATACGTTATTTAATTCGTTAGCAGAATTATGTATATTGCCTCATTGATTTTTGTTGACATTGCATAAATTTTATTGACGTGGATCACTTTTCCACTAAGAATGAAGTATCTTTTGCTTCTGTAGTGTAAGCGTCATATCAACAAACTAACAGTATTCTGAAAATATACTCAACTTTACTGATGGACTAAACTACATTCATAAATTTGTTAAAAAAAACACAAATTTGAAATTAGGAAAGGTCAAACCACACGTGTTTTCTATACTTTTTCTTTAGCTACAAGTCACTGAAAACACCAATAAATATGATTTCAGAATATATAGTTATACTAATGCATTTTTTAATGAAACAGTTTCCAGCGCTTTATAAGCAAGGTCAAGAAAATATATATTTCTCATGGAGCCGTATAGTTGGGTGGATATTGAATGGCACCATTGCTTCTTTGCTCATATTCCTTGCAAATTTATACACACTTTCCCCTTCTGCATTAAGAGAACAAGGAAATGTTGCAGACATCACTCATTTTGGTGCTATAATGTATACATGCATAATATGGACCGTTAACTGCCAAATTGCTCTCATTATCACTCACTTCACTTGGATCCAACATCTTTTTATATGGGGAAGCATCTTGTTATGGTACATTTTCTTGCTTGTATATGGAGCACTCCCTCCTGCCCATTCTGATAGAGGATTTCGTATCATTGTTGAATCTATTGGATCAACACCACTATATTGGTTACTTACACTGCTCGTTGTAGTTGTTTCACTGCTGCCCTACTTCATACATATTGTTGTTCAACGTTCATTCTACCCAATGGATGATCATGTAATTCAAGAAATGAAGCATTGCAGAAAAGATGTTTCAGGGAATCAGATGTGGTTCAGGGAACAGCTCAATGCCCAAAAGATGACTCAAATTGGGTTTTCTGCAAGAGTTGAAGCCAAAATTTGGTCATTCAAAGAAGAGCTTGCATCAAAAGAAAACGTCAATTTGTAGATCTGTCACCAGCAGCCCAATTTATAAGTCTTTGGGAAGCAATTAATTTTTCTAAGAATCTGTACGGACTACTTGATTACTTGGTTTTTATATTAATTCTTTTATTGTCATGTTTTATTCTTATGCAATTCATTATGGATACATCGTTATAGTTCCTCATTCATATTATGTCTTTTACTTGTCACTAAAATAATAATTTTTAAATAAGATTCCTCTGTATCTCAGATTTGAGCATGTGCCCTGTAAAGAGGCATATATAGCCGTTGTTCTTCAACCGGTGGTTCGGGTTATGTGCCACGAATTAAGACCGGAACATACCCAAGTTCCATGGTCCGGTTCTAGTTTACCGAACCAAAAGTTTTTGTGCTAGTCCAAAATTTAATGGATCTCACTCTAAAGAGCCTTAGATCACGCATGGTAGATTGTAATCGTAATATAATTGTTACTGCATTATCTGCTTCCTTATTTTATCCCTCGGTATAAAAATATTTGATGCAATATAATTAATTAATCTTAATTTTGATGTAATATTTAAAATATAAAAAATATACATAATAATAGAATTATTTATAATATTTTATAATTATTTTATTTTTATCTTTTTATTTATATAATTTTAATACTTCCAACAATCATCAATTACTTACTACCACCATCATTCAATTGTAGGTCATTGTATTCTGGTGACTAGATACCGGCCATCAATCAATGAATTGTGGCATTAACAACCAGATTTCAATAATTGGATTTGGACAATTATTATTAAATTCAAACCATCATAAATATTTTAAAATAATATATTTTACACTAACTACTTTAAATAAATTAAACATTAAAATAAAAACTATGATTCTATTACATTACATATATATTTTTTTATTATAATTGTGAGTGAGAGGCTCCCACCAATGCTTAGACTGTTATCACAATCACCGCACTGACTAAACGAGTTTTTGCAGTCCCTTTGGGGAATATAAGATGCTATTATACAGATAGATTCTGCAAATGACTATCAAGTTCCGCCCAGGTAAATAAGCACAAGAAAGATATTATGGATTTTGGTAGCACCTCAATTCCTTGCAGAAAGCCTAAACACCTTAACCCATTTTACAGAGATTTAGATTTGAAAGTTAGGTACGAATTAGGAAGGTATTAGCACTCCAACCCGCTTGGATATTAATTCAGCCTCTGCTTTAAGTTATAGAATTCATTAGTTTTAATATATGTTAACTTAGCCAAACTTAATTTCTTTTACCCTTGTTTAATTTCATGCGGCCAATTTTTATCATTTCTTTAGCATGTGAGGTGAGATTGGAAGCTGTAAATTATGATTGCACTTGTTGGAGTTTATTTTATTTTTAATCATGTGAGGTGATTAATATTGCATACACATACCTTTATTTTCTACCAATTTTATCTTTTAAGCATGTGAGGCAATTCACAAAATGAAATAAAGAAAAGAATCCAAAAGCATTTATCCTTATAAATAAAGAAGGGGGAAGTTGAATTGGTGAATATGAGAATATAATCAACTAAAAATTTTAGATGAATAGAGGATACAAAATAGAAGAATAGAGAAAGATGCACAACACACAATGTATATTGATAGGGTATTAACCAATCCTATATTCACCCTCCAATCTCCAAGTGGGTATTCCACTATACATTTACATAATTACAATGGAGTTTTCTCAAGCTCACTCCTAACTTAGTATTTATGGATCACACCAAAACTTTATACTTGTATTTTCAGTAGTTCACACACAACTCTTACAAGAGTTTTATCTAAACTAACTCTTATATTCAATCCCAAGTGTTTAGGTTACACTTAAACCCTTGCAAGAGCATATAAGCTCTTACAACAACCTTTATAAGATTAATTATACACAAAATCTAATAAGGAAGTGTGAAATAGAATGAGCAATGGAGATGATGAATAAGGTTATCCATATTTCCTTCATTCTCATCCTCTTGCTCTTTCTTTACTTGTGTATCATTCATTAACATCACATGAGGTTATTATCTTTCTTGGATTCCCTCATGTTCAAGTGAAGATGATGAATAAGCCTATATATTTTATCCATTCTTTTCTCATGTCTTTCATAAATTTGAGCACTTTTTTCTTCAAAACCCTCACTATATTGAGGTTGTACTCTTGCCTCTACTCCTTCCTCATGTGGAGATCACACTACCCTTGGTCTTTCGGAAGTTCTTCTAGGACCCTCATACTCTTAAAGAATGTATTCGTAACTATTTTCTTAAGTGAGAGAAATAGTTCAAGAGTGATGTAGGTAATCAAGGTCAAGAAGGTTAGAATTATTTGCTAGTTTGGTTGAGGAAATTTACTTAAGGTTTAAAGGAAGAGCATTGCAATAGTTTACAATAAGGGTGATGTGAGAAGGGAGGAGAATAAGTCCCTCGGACTTGTTGCCAAGAGAGATGAAATGGTCAATAAGAAATCGAGAGGTTTGGCTTTTTTTGTGGTATACTATCCCATAGAGAAAGAAAAATTCTTTTTTGACTTACCTTCTCATTATCATCACCTTTAGAGTTGATATTGAAAGTATTGATCTGGTGAAGAAACCAAAGATGAAGAGATCTTATATTTTTCGATAATGAGGATTTTGGATCAAATTGGGTTTCAGTGGAGATGGAGGTCTAAAATTGGCCGAAGGAGCTTTCCATGTATATGATGTGAAAGTACCCATCCACATGAAATCCAAAATCTTCCGTCACTTGTTCTCTAGTAAGGCTAAATTGTTTTCCAAAATGGTTGAATATAATGCCATAATGGCTTAAAGGGTCACTCAACTTCTTCTTGACATCAAGAGTGCATAAGAACTCTTTAGTCAATTCCATAAACCCATCCTCATTTGGAAAAACAAACTTTTCGCAACTAAGAACCTCAATCCCATCCATGACCTCTTTCTTAATCCTTCATTTCTTAAGGGAGTGCCTTGATGTTACTTTTTAGGCAACCACTTCCTTAGAAGCAATAATTTGGTACTTCTTCCTCTCTTCCTCATTTACACCTCTCATCCTCTCAACTATTTGGGTTATCTCATCTTGTGAATTCTCTTGAGCTATTCCTTTCCTCTTATCTCCCTCTGTAATCTAGGACTTTAGTGCCATTTGATTTAATTTGATTTAAAAAGGAGAGAAAAAAACTTGAAGGTATAGAAAGAAAATAGAAGAAGAAAGATGAAAGATTGATGAGTCTATGCTTAAGAATGATCAAAAGTGAATAAGAACAACTTTTCAATGGCTTTTATATCTAGGAAAATGAAGAAAAACGGATAGAAAGTCATGAAGATTTAATTTTTAAAAATCTGTAATGGTTTTTGAAAATGCAATTCTAATGGTTATAAAGACTTGGATACTGAGTAATGGCCAGAAATCTAATTTTCGCATTCATGAGACATATATCGGGTTTGCAATTTTGCCTAAAATTTAATTTTAAAGGTCCAATGTATATCGCATTTGCAATGTAAAGATTGCACCATGATTTATGAGTAAAAAATGAAAATATGAGATTTTTGTTTAAAACTTTTCATGAGACTCATGGCACAACTTTTTTAGTCACACATTTATGTAAAAATGGCACAAGGATACTAAGGAGCCATTTATATTAACAATGAGCAAAATTTTAGTCATACATTATTATAATAGAATCAATGCACAACAATGATCATAATCATTCAACCAAATATATACATCAATTCATATAAACATGCTCATGAATCAATAGAGTGTCCATCTATCATACCAAGTCCCCTCTTAATAAAATTCGGTCTTTCCTCGTTTAAGGGCTTGGTGAAGGTATCGATAAGTTAGTTGTTAGTGCCAATAAATTTTTACATCACCATTTTGCACATGATCTCTTAAGAAATGACACTTGATGTCTATATGCTTACTCCTGGAGTGTTGAATGAGGTTCTTCGACAAGTTTGTTGCACTAGTGGTGTCACACTTAATTGGAATGTGACTAAGTGTTTGGCCATAATCTTTGAATTGTTGCTTTATTTAAAGAATTTGAGTATAAGAAAAACCGCCGCCATATATTCTGCTTTAGTGTTGGACAAGGCAACCAAGACTTGCATTTTACTAAACCAAGATACTAATTATTCATTTAGGAATTAGCAAGTTCTGGAAGTGCTATTTGTATCTAAGAGACTTCTCACATGATCGACATCGAAGAAACCAATTATGTTAAAAGATGTATCCGTAGGATACCAAAGACTTAGATTCAATGTGCCATTCAAATATTTCAAGATTCTCTTAATGATATCCAAATATGATTCTCCAGGGCTAGATTGAAAATGTGCACACAAGCAATCATACCTCTATACTTTTTCTTCATCAATTGAGTTACCCTTTTCATCCTTGTCTAATTTTGTTAATGTGCTCATCAGTGTCTTGGCTATTTTGCATCCTTTCAGTCCAAACTTCTTAAGAAGCTCTTTAATGTACTTAGATTGATTGATGAAGATACCATCCTTGCATTGTTTGATTTGCAATCCTAGAAAGAATTTGAGCTCTACCATCATGCTCATTTCAATTTCCTTAGTCATGCACCTGGAAAATTCCTCATACAAGGATTCATTAATAGCATAAAATACTAGGTCATCAATATAGATTTGAACAATTAATATATCATGCTTATGAGTTTTCATAAAAGAAGTTATGTCAACCTTCCCTTTTGAAAAACTATTTTGTAAAAAAAATGGACTCGGTCTTTCATACCAAGCTCTAGGAGCTTGTTTAAATCATATAAGGCCTTAGTCATATTGAAGATATAGTTTGGAAATTCAAGATGTTGAAAACCGGGAGTTTGTTCAACATACACCTCTTCTTCAATAAAGCCATTCAAGAATGTACTTTTAACATCCATTTGAAAGAGTCTGAAACTCATATGGGATGCATAGTCTAATAAAATTCTAATTGCTTCTAATTTTGCTACAAGTCCAAAGGTTTCATCATAGTCAATGCTTTCCTTTTGGTCATAGCCTTTGGCAACCAATCGGGCTTTGTTCCTGGTTATGGATGGAAGCTTGCTCATCCAAGTTGTTCCTATACACCCATTTGCAACCAATAATTGGATAATCTTTGGATCTAAGGACAAGTTTCCAAACTTTATTTCTCTCAAGTTGATTGAGCTCCTCTTGCATAGCAATCATCCAACACTTATCGTTAAGTGCCTTACTAATGGTTTCTGGCTCAGTTTGAGAAATAAAAGCAAGATTATTATCTAAATGCTTAAATTGAGTTTTAGTACTTATAACCTTAGAAGGATCACCAATCATCAACTCCTTAGGATGCGCCCTAGTTCCCTATACTATTTTGGAAGTTCTTGAGATACTTCTTCTTAAGGTGGTGCAGAAGGCTCACTATCTTGAAATTGTCTTGAGAAGTTTCTTCAACTTGATTTTTTACTTCATTGAGGTTAAGCTTCTTAAAATCACCTACAAAATGATCAAATGAACTTTTCCTAAGATCAAGTGTACTAAAGTCATCAAATACAACACTCATAGACTCCTTAACATCCATGGACTTTTTATTGAACACCCTACAAGCTTTGTCAGAGGAGGAATAACTAAGAAAGACACCTTCATTTGGTTTGGATGAGAATTTCCTAAGATTATCCTTGGTATTTAGAATGCAGCATTTACATCCAAATACTCTAAGATATGAGACTTTGGGCTTTCTTCTATTTCATAGCTCAAAAGAAGTTATGTTCAAAATTGATCTTTTGAAAACTCTATTAATTATATGGTAAGAAGTGTTGATGGCTTTCACCTAAGAGTATGTAGGTAACTCATACTCACTGAGCATAGTTCTGGCCATCTCAACAAGAGTTCTTTTTTCCCCTACAATACCATTTTGTTGGGGGTGTTCTAGGGCATGAAAAGTCATGTGAAAATCCATTTTCATCACAATAGGATCCAAAGAAATATTTTTAAATTCCTTTCCATGATCACTTCTTATTTTAGAAGTATAAAAACCTTTATTCTTTTCAACTTTTCTTGCAAGACTTTGAAAAGCATAAAAAATAACATTCTTGTAAGCTAGAAATCTAACCTAAGTAAATCTAGAGTAATCATCCATAAGCATAAAGCATATTACTTTGCTCCTAAACAAGCAACTATAGTAGGTCTACACAAATCCATGTTAATTCATTGAAATGGTCTAGATGTACTCACAACATTTTTAGACTTAAAGGATGCTTTATGTTGCTTTCCCATTTGGCAAGGTCCACATGTCTTATCCTCTATGAACTTCACTTTTGGCAATCCAGCTACCAACTAATTCTTCTTGAGGCTATGAATAAGCTCCATGCTTCCATGTCTAAGCTTTTTATGCCACAACCATGACTCATCACTAAGAGACACACGACACTCAAAGGATTCATTAGAAATTTTATGTAAGTTAATTGTGTAGGTACTACCAAACCTTTCTCCTCAAAAGATTTCCTTATCACTCTCTAAGGAGGTGACTTTGTTACCTTTGTCACACAATTGACTTACACTCATGAGGTTATACTTCAAACCATCAATTAAAAGTACATCATTAATGAGAGGAGAGTCTTTCTTACTAATGGATTCAATGCCTACAATCTTAACTTTTGCATTGTTTCTAAAAGTTACCTTTCCTCCATCAAATTTTCTTTAACTGTGAAAAGAGGTTGGCATTTTCGATCACATGCTTTGAACATCCACTATCCACTTGCCAATCATCCTCTTCAAGCTTGACTTGAAGCATACCTATAAAAATAAAATTAAGTGTCTTTTCTTTTAAGTACCTAAACTATTTTGGGTCCTTAAGGGTTAGCCATTGAAGTCTCTCTTAATTGGAGATGTGCCTTCCTAACATAGCAAAACACATTAATATGCCAAAACCATGCAAAAGTGGCATTAGACGTTAGGCTTAAACTTCCTTTTGTTCACATGCCTCTTTGGTTGAATTTTAGGTCTCATCATACTTTCTTCCTATCATGCATACAAGAACATATTTTAGATGAGTAATAAGAAGCATGTTTCTTATATATGAATGTATGATTGGTTCCTTTAAGCTTAGTCTTTAGAACATGTGGAGCTCTTTCCTTTCTCTTAAGAATAAGAGCTTTAGTGTGTGCCTTGTCCTTCTCTTCAACACACTCAATTGAAGAGGTTTGTGGGGTTTGAGGCCTTTACAAATTTAGATATGGGAGGACATAAGGTTGATGATGGTGCATTATTGAAGATTATCAAAGGAGGTCTTTGAGACACAATTAATGTATCCAAGGCTTTCTTTCCTTTGTGGAATTTTTAAATTGCGCTCATCAATTCCTCAACCTCTAGTTTTAAAGAATCATTCTTTTCGGAAAGATATTTTAAAGAAAAGATTTGAGATGAAAGCTTACTTAAAGATTTCTTTAAGTTATCATTTGAAGAAGTTAGTAAATAAAATCTGCTTTGAAGTTCATTTAAATCTTACTCAAACTGTGAGCATTTTTCTTTATAATCCTTCACCTTCAAATGATACTTTTTACATTTTTTAGTTGTTTTCCCTTATGAATCAAAAGAGTTTGAATTAGTGAATATGAGAGTGGTTACCAACTCAAAGTTTTGGATGAATAGAAAGGAAAAAGTAAAAGAATACAAGTAGTTACATGACATACAAATTATAGTGGTACGAGTATCAACTATCCACACTCCAATTTTCAATTAGGTATTCCAGTATTCACTTACAAATACAATAAAGTTTTTCCAAACTCACTCTCAACTTAGTGTTTAGGGCTCACACCAAACTTTTACACTTGTGTTTTCAAAGGCTCATACACAACCCTTACAAGAGTTTTAACTAGGCTAATTCTCAAACCCAATCCCAAGTGTTTAGGCTAAGACTCAAACCCTTTCAAGAGCATACAAGCTCTTACAATAACCTCTAGTAGGTTAATTACACAAAGTTTAATAAGAAAAGTGTAATTTAAAGAGACATTACACTAAAGTTTATAGGCCTTCCATTACTTCTAGCTCTAGATAGTGCATTAAATGCACTGTCATAGCACAATCACGGTCGCTACACCTTATTCATGGTTATAACTATCTTTTCAAGGTCGAGACTACTTAGTCGCGGTCGTAATTCTTAAAGCAGTAACGAATATAATCCACGTGGCATTTCGTGATTCGTCATGTCAAAAGTAACTGTTGGTAGTCTTTCTAACGGATATAAGTGTAGTGGTTGCGAGGTTATTAGTGCGATCGCGATCACTAGAGGTAAGGCTTTTGAGGTAGCAAGCTTAGTCACGACTGTGGGATACCTAATGTCTCCATTTTGCATTTTTTCGCGGGCACTACTTTTTGCTCAGGATCGTGATATTCCCTCCAACTTCAATGGTCAATTGAATATGAAATTTATGATCGTGATAATCTGGTGGTGATTGCGACTTAGGAGGCAAATTTGAAATTTAGCCTATCTGTGAAATGCACGATTTCTCTATAGAAGACACTCAAAAGCCAAGATTAGAAACACTTAATTTAATTGTTAAGGTCAAAATTAAGGGTGCCTTTAGTCATAAATTGACTTAGGCTAACAATCTCTCCCTTTTAGATTTTGAGAATTAAGATTGAGTTGGAGAGAAAATCGTATAATAAAATAACATAAGATTGGAAAACTCCCCTTTAATTTATTAGTTGACTTTTCTCTCCCGGTTGAAGTTTCTCCCCTTTTCTTAGGTAAGTTGATTTCATTTTAACTCTTATTTCTCTCATAATTTTATAACTCCTCTAGCTTAGTAGAATTGAGTTAAGTTTAATTTTGTCTCCCCCTTTTTATTTATCTTCTCAAATCTTTTTAATCTCTCCCTTTTATCAAAAGTAAAAAGATAAGAAGAAAGTAAGACCCAAGAGAGAATAAACAAAATAAGAATTGCATAAAAAATAAGAAGGAATATCACATTTCAAAACTTAAGCATTGAAATACATATTGGATTAAAAGAAATGTGCCATGAAATGTGAAATAAGAAAAGGAACAAAAAAGGAATAAAAGTTCACATTGAGAATTTAAAGAAGAATAGGCACTTCAAGTCTCATCCCTGTTAACCTAAGGGACAAATGATCTCTATTTTGAGCTTGACACCCAAATTGAGTCTTACTAACTTTATTTTGAGTGTCTATATGATAGTGCTTTAAGGGTTCAAACATTAGTCAAGAGTGCCTTAAACTTTTAAGTAAGGATAGTAGAAAGTTCTATAAAGCGCGATGGCACCTTGAAAGCATAAGGTTGCTTTTATATGGTCAAATTGACCATTCACGTATAAAGGCGCTGATGTGCGTAGAATACACACATCTAAATGGGGTTTCTAAGGCTGATTTTATGTACATTTGGATGTGAATTGGTCCCAAAACTCACCCTATGCGTCTGTTTGTGTGCATTAGGTCCAAAAAAAGTCAAAGAGTGATAAAGGGAAGAATTGGAGCAGAATCGGACATCAAAGTTGCCGAAACAAGTCAAGTTCGCGCATGAGGAAGCTGAACACGGTCGTGTTGGTTTTAACATTGGCCGTGTTCCCAACACATTCTGAAGAGCAAGCCGTGTTCCCAACACGGACACCAAAACAGGTCGTGTTGGGGGCATTCGACAACAGGAAAAAGAAGCGTTAAGAAGCACAACCACAGAGAGTAACACAGCCATCAGCACGGGGCTGTGTTCCCAACACACCCACCAATACCAGGCAGTGTTCCGAACACGGGCATCAACACAGCCATGTTCGCAGCAGCTGGATGAATTAATTAAAAGAAAGGAAAGAGGGAAACACGAGCAAGAGGAAGGTGAGGACGTCCCAAACTCTATTCTTTCTCTCTCTAAGGGTTTTCTGAGTTGAAACTAAGGAAAAAGGAGACTTGGACCAAGGTTTCAATTGGATTCTCTTTGAAGATTGAAGATTGGCGAGGTTCGTTGATTGGTTTCAATTCGAGGAAGAGGAACAAGAATCGATTCAAGATTGGGTAAGAGGAATTTGAGCTGTTTACTCTCATCCAAGGGTGTATTCGGGTTTCTTTACCTTTACTCATTTTCATAATTGAATTCTTGTGGGTTTTGATAATGAACATGATTAGCTAAACTTGTTAACCCATTAGGGTTCTTTATCTAGGGATTTTTATACTTAACTTTTAAATTGAATGTATTGATTTTCAATATTGGTTTGCAATGGAAGTGCTTATTGATTTGTTCTTCATATCTTATTGAATGATTATTGGAATTTGAATGTTCTTGAGAATGACGTTTAGGTTTGGATTGTCCTTTGCAACCTAGAATTGAATTCGCCTAGAGATAGGGTGTTCGTTCTACTGGATTGAGAATTAACAACTCTTAATAGTGTTAAATGGTACATAATGCTAATTTGGATAATTAGAGTTAGGAAAAGATTTCAACCTAATTAATCTAAGCTAAGATGTTGGTGGTGTCCTTGAGAAAGGCGTTAATTGCGTAGAGATTTTTCCATGGAAATTGAATTCAAGCAATCAATTCCATCTTTAGTTTCCATTCCCTAGAGACAAGAATTCCCAAGGGGTTATTCCTTAACTTGAATTAATCCTTCCCTAGTAGCCGTAGTTAGATAACAATTAGAGTAGCTTTAATTCTTTTCGTATTTAGCATTCAATGCCATTTTTAAGATTAGATAACAGAGAAGATTGAGTAGGTTTAGGTTCACACATTTTTTGGGGAATACGACACTAGGTAATCGCCGTTAGCTATACTCCACCGATAGGTACACTGCCTTAAGTCGTAGTCTTGCTTTTGGATTGACAGCTACCAGGCGCCTCTGACAAAACAATAAGAACTTGAACACACCTGGTAGTCAATAAGTCCTCATTGCTAGAAGCATAAGGGAGGCGTAATTCAAGGAAAAAGCACTAAAGTGGCAGTAGATTACATGACGAGGAGCACGCCCAAGATAAGCTCAAGGGCGCTCCCATGGCGTGGGGGGCAATTTTTACATTTAATGCTGAGTTAGTGACCATTACAAAGACAACTGCTTCTACAAAGCCATGTGTTCACGAGCTGTTGGAGCTCCAACAACTCTTTTCAAAAAGTGCCAGGGTGCTTTTCAGGGAGAAAGTAAGTGTTGCCAAATCATCAAAGTTTGTATTAAATGAGCTATGGGCTATTTATAATGTCTCTTTGAGGATTGGAATGAGTATAAGTAACCATCATAAAGATATTAGACAAAGGTGTTTGAATTTATTAGTGCCCAAACTATTGAAAATTTTTACTCAGCTTTTTAGATTTAAATTGTTTCTTTATATAGTGTAATAAGTTGAATCTCTTTCAACTAAAACAAAGGGTTGTTATGTAAGCCTAGGTATTAAAAATATAAGAAAATGGTCGTTGAGTAACCATTAATACTCAAGGTTTAAGGGACTTAGTTAGGGATTAAGTTCACTAAAGGAAGAGGTTTAATGTTAGCCTTCTGAAAACACCAAGTTGTTGGGTGAGCTTGCTAAAATCCAAAGGTTGTAATCAGGTTGATTATAGTGGAATACTCAAGTGTGATCTTGAGGAGTGGATGTAGGAAGGATTATTCCTGAACCACTATATAACCCTAACTCTTCTTCTAAATTTCATAATCTTTCTTTTAGATTCTTGAATTTTTCATACTTCAAATACTTTTAACGATTTGGGGTCATTAATTCAACTACCCTTCTTGGTTCCAAGGGATAACAAGTGGTACTATAGCTTAATCACTCATTTGCAAGCTTAATCGTGGTGTAAAGATCATGGAAACCAATGAAGGAGCTCAACATCTCCAGCCTTACTTTGATGGATCCGATTTTGCATTTTAGAAGTTCTGTATGAAAATGTATTTAGGTTTATATGGCATTGAGGTGTGCGAATATGTAGTAAAGGAATGGAAGGATCCCACCAAAATTAAGAATGATGAAAAAAGAATTCTTCCTAAAGAAGAATGGGTAGATGCTCATAAGAATCAAAATCATAAAAAGCAAGTAATGGCCATTCTTGTGAGTTGTTTAACTAAAGAAGAATGTGGGATAGTGCAACATTACACCATGGTTCATCAAATTTGGACTACCGTGAAAAAACTATCATGAAGGAACTAAGAAAGTCAAGCCAAGGAAGATCCAAATGTATGTCACTAAATATAAAATGTTCAAGATGAAGCCAAATGAATCTGTCACCGACATGACCAATAGACTTCTAACCATCAACAACATGAAAAATTTTAGGAAGCATTATGAGCTAATGGATATCAATAAAAGAATCCTTAAGACTCTTCATTTTCATTTTTATTTGGTGCTAGAGTGGCTAGTATAGAAGAATCAAATGAAGAACTTAGGAAGATTCCAACAAATATTCTTATAGATAAGCTTTTGAGCCATGAGATTATCAAGGATGAATTTGATAGAGATGGTGGGGAGAAGAAAGCACTGGCACACAAGGCTAGCACAAGAGCTCAATAAGGAATGATATTCTAAGTGATAATGAAGACCAAGTGGAAGCTCAAAAAGTGAGAATGATGATATGTCCCTCATCACAAAAAATGACAAGAGGATTCTAGAGACCAAAAAAAGAAGAAGCAAAAAGCCCTTCACAAGTAAGAATTCCTTTTCCAAATTAAGACCTAGTAAGGACAAGAAGGATGATGCTACTTACTACGAATATGGAATGCAAGGACACATCAAGTCAGATTGTCCCAAATACTTGAAGAGGAAGAAGGGAGACAAAGAAAAGAAAAAGGGCTTGAAGGCTACTTGGAGTAATGCATCCTCATCCTCTAACAATGAGAGTAAAATAGATGAAAAGTCTAATCTTTACTTCATGGCCAACTTGGAGGACTCTCACGAGGTATGCTCTACTTCTCATTCGTGCAATTCATCTTTTTCTTGTTCATCTTCTCATTCTTTTGGTGATGATGTGTTGGATGATGAGGATGAGCATTTACAAAACATGCTTTCAAAATTAAACTTTTATAAAAATAAATGTTCCAACTTTGAAAAGGAATTTATGACTTTGAAGAAAGAAATTGCCTCTTTAAAAAATTTCAATAAGGACTTAAGGAATCATTAGATGAGGTTTCAAATGAAAAGCTTTTTAAAGAAAATAATGTTTTGAAAAAATAAAGTTGAAGAGCTTAGTAATCTAATTTCCAAATTTCACAAAGGGAAAAAGTCTTTTGATATATTAGTTGTATCTCAAAGATCTCTACTTATGAGACATGGACTTAGATTCAATGGTGCTTCCTCATCCATATCTCCAACATCTCATTCCATAATTTTTATTAAGGCCACTCAACCTTCAAGAGTTGAAAGAAACTTGAAAGAAGTTTTAAAGAGCAAATCACACATTAAGCCTTCTGCTGAAATGAAAAAAGGGATGGCACCGCAAGTTCTAAAGGCTAAGCCTAACGAAACAAACATGAATTCATGTATAAGAAATTAAAGGCCAGTAAATCTTACTCATACATGTGTAATGATGTGAATCGTGTGAGGTCCAAGCCCCAAGCAAAAGTGTAAAAAAAAACCAACTCTTATTTTTTTTAAACTTCAAAGGTCACTTGCCACTATTGCATGAGAGATGGACATATAAATGTTAGATGCAAAATAAGGAAGATGCATCTCTTAATGGATAGAAATTTTAAGGCTGACTCAAAGGACACTAACTTGTTTAGGTACCTAAAACTAAGTGATTTGACTTTCTCTTATATGTGTGTGTCAGCACTCCTTTTCCGGATACAAATATCGAGGGAAAAAAATGAAAAACCCATAATGTGAGTTACTACTTTCTTGGGTCTTAGGAAGCAAAGAATAGGCAAATCTGAGGCTGTGGTCAAGGTTAATCCGGCTGGAATTAGGTTTTTGAAATCAATTTAGACCTAATTGTTAAAAAAAATTAAGTTTGAGGGTCAAAATAGTAGTTTTACAAAATCATGGACTAAATTGCAAAAAACTATAACTTCTTCTCTAGAGCCCATCGGCTCTATATAGTGCCAATTGGCTCTTGACTCCCTGATGTCATCTTTTCGGACAATTTTACGTGCCAATAGGTTAGTGGTAGTTTTATAGCAAAGAAACACCTAGAAAGAAAGAAGAGAGAAAATTAAGGAAAGATAGAAGAAATTGCACTGTCGTTCATAATCATAATTCAAAGAAAGAAGGATTTTAGAAAAATGGCCACTTAAGAAAGAATACTTTTTGGAAACTGTTTTTCAATTGATAGAAGATTTTTCCAAGTTAGATCTGGCTCTGGATTCCTACCCAATTTTTGATTCAATTGCTTCCTCATCACCCGAGACACGTAGATCCAACATACACGGTAACAAGCTAAGGGTTTCTATCACCATACATCTACATCAATAGTAAAGAACTGGTCGTTTTGTTCTTTTTTTTTTATCTTTTATTTGTTTTTAATATTATTATTTCTTAGAAACATGATTAAGGTTTTTATCTTTGATTAGTATGATTACAGTTTTAGCATATGAATGTTAGTGTGATTTTGAATATGATAATAAGCACTAGGGATTTTTCTTATATTTGATATTTTGCCAATTAGGGTTTTAGATTTACTTAATAATATGATCATAGGATTTAGATTTAATTTTTTATTGATATAATTTGGCAATTGAGTCGAAATTAAAGTATGATTCTTTGTTTTAATAACTTATTGTTAGTTTATGGGATTTTACAGTTTCTAGCAATCTAAGTATTTTTTAGCTTATGTACTTTATTTTGTTAAACATTTTAGCTATTTTGTCTCATTCTAATTTTGTTCAAACATCTATGCATGTGAAAATCGCTTCTGAAGTGCCCCAATTTTTTTGCTCTTTTGGGCAGTTTTTAATGTATTCTTGGCCTCTATTCAGTTTTAGGCCTTTCTGGTTTTGTAATCATAGTTGTAGGCAAGTTATAATAGCTAGGGTTTGTTTTTCTGCTTTATTTCCTTTTTTTATTTTATTGTTTATTGCATATTAATCCAATATGATTGGTTAATTAAACAATGAGCCACATAGACTTAGGGCTAAAAATTGATCAAACACGAATTTGATAGTCTAATAGGTTAATCCACTTTAACTAAGCCTAAGCATTAAAATTTAATTAGATTAGTGGGCTTTGACGTATTAAGTTAGGTTTTAAACTTAGTTAAGGTGGAAATCACAGTGAATGGGCTTTCTCATAATAAGTAGTCCAATAGGCTTAATTGCTGGAATCTAAAGAGCATAACATTTAATTGAGCTAGAATAAGAGGGCCTCATGCATAATTGATTAGTAAATTAGATTAACAACTTAAATACAGGCTGCACTTGAATAAAATAGGCTGGACTTAGGTGTATTGTGTGATATTTTGGCATGGCTGTGTATAAAATGCTTGCATTTATAGGAAAAATTTTGTTAAATAATAAATTTAAAGACTAATATACACAAATAAGGAAGTTAGCTTCCGGATCTATCTCTGGACTCTGTGGCTTAAGCTTCCTTATAGAATCTGAGTAAAGCCACTCATTAGTAAAAGTGTCTCATTGATTACCCGGGTGACAACTCCCATCTTCGTGCTAGTCTTACTAATTAGTTAGCATGTTCCCCATTAGGTTGAAAAGCCTTATAGTGTCGTAGTCACTAAAGACACTTAGACGCACGCCCGAACTGCCGCCCATAGTGGCGACTCCGCTAAGGATAAGAGAAGCTGATTCTAGTGTATGTTTGTCTTTAAATTTATTATTTAACATATTATTCTTGCATCACTACATTTTCACACATTATACACATTGGTCCCTATAGCCTCGATGGCGTCGACTAGCGGTTCTTTAGTTCCACTTGAATCCTTGAATTGCAACACTTATTACCATCACTCACAAGTAATGAGTGTATTTCCTTCATCACATAGACCCTTGAGTGGAGAGACGACCCAAGGAAGAATACTTTTTGCTTGTGGGAGCTTTTATCCTTGCCCAAGACTCAGCTCATGGTAATGACCGTAGTAATCTCCCCTAGGTACCCTGTTGCTTGTTACATGAGATACTCTTCCTTGTAAGTGTTTAAAGCCCAAATATTGAAAGGCCTTGGCACAAATGTGGAACCAGGCCCCAGGCCTAAAATATGCAGGCTTCTATACTTACACTGAGAAACATCACCTTGTTTGATTTAAATCTACTTTGAAAGATTATGGCATGCGCATTAGGCCTACTATCCCCTGTTAATAGAAAGCCCAAACCAAAAATCATAGGGAACAAAAACTCACCATGAACCGTGTGTGGGAATAATAAGGTTGGAAGGATGAATTGTATACTATTGCGTGCGTGCTAACTTCTTCTTTGTCCTTATGCATTACATATACATCATGCATACCATGCATCACATTAACTTTGTGTTTCTTAGCCATTTTAGATAATCATCCTTAGTTTGGATAAAAGAAGAATGGATATCAAGATAGCCTATTTCCCTAGCAATCAAGACAAGAACCCAAGAAGTAGCACTTCAGAATTTGAAATAAAGATAGCCCACAAGCAAGACATTGATGCTATCATTTACAAAAGTTTTGGATTTACTATTATTACACCAATTTATAACCTAAGATTCCAAAATTTTATTAAATAAAATAGAGACCTACCAGGGGCTGACCTAAGGATTATGATATGAGAGGAACTCTAACAAGCTTTGGCTGAGACTTCTGGGGAACAGACTATCCAAAATGCTGCTGCTACCCCTGCAACTGCTACTCATAATATGGAAGCACATGGTGAGCACCTCTGGAATCTAGATGATTACATGCTAGAACAAGCTAAGAAAGAGTCTGCTCTTACTGTAAAAGCTACTATAGGAATTTGAGATTTAGCAGAGTCTGACTAAAAGGCTTGACAAGATGCAAGATATGCTGAAAGATCAAGGTTTAGATTCAACTTTTGATTTCGACGAAATAATGCTAATTGGAGAGGATAAGTTGCCTCCCAAATTTCGTATGCTTGAAATATAGAAGTTCAATGGAATCGGAGATCCAAAGGTGCACTTGAAGCAATATTCTACTATTATGAGTACTACTCATTTGGCTAAGACCCAAATTATTAAGTTGTTTGTACTTTCATTAGAAGGGCTAGCTGTAAACTGGTACCATGGGTTAGAAGGGTCTATCAAGTCTGATTGGAAAAGGCTTTGTGATGCTTTTGTGCAGTAATATGACTACATTGCTCACCTAGAAATCTTTATAAGAGATTTGGGATCGAAAAAGGAAAAGCCCCGTGAGTCCTTTTCTAACTTCTTAATTAGATGGAGGGGAAAAGCAGTTTTAATGAAGAATAATCCCTCTGAAAAGGATCAAGTTCGGATGATAGTCTGAAATGTTCTCCCATATTGGGTGGAAAAGTTGCAAATGATGAATCCCAATACCTTCGCAGGCTTGTACAATGATGGCTTACAAGTAGAAGAGCTTGGAAATACCAGAGCTTGAGGGTATGTGAAAAAATATCAAGCTAAAAAGATCAAAGACCTAACAATGATTTTGCTTTTAGGTAGGATCAGTTATATAACTTCAATTTTTTCTTTTTTGATGTTTATTTTAATGATCTTTTGCATTACAATGACTATTACATAATCATGTTTAACACTAATTCTATTTGAATTCATTTATTTAATCAGTGCACAAATGATAATTCTAGGTATATTTCTACTACACATAATATAACTCTTGAAGAGAGAAAAAGTAATAGAATGAAAAAAGGAAAGATAAAGAAAAAGAAAAATAGTATTTGATATGCACAATTGAATTCAAGGTAATAGAATTATTCAACATAGCAGGGGTAAAGCAAGAAGCCCAAATTCATCCCTCATCACATTACAACCTTGAAGTAGGGACCCTCGAAATTAGAGAAGATTAAATATTAGTGCTCTAACCTTAAAAAGTGCAAGATCTATTGCATTTGACTCCAAAAGGAAATTTAGATTGAGCTGAAAAACTTTCATATAAAAAAAAAAGAATTAAGCTCGAAGGTGCTAAAAGGAGTTCAAACCTCGGGGGCAATAAGTTCATAAGTCAATCTGTATCATTTAAGATACTATCTTTTGAAAAAAATATAAAAAAAATAGAAAGATAGATCTTGCTGACTAGAGGACCTGTATAGGCTAGTCAGGCAAAATTTAAGGAAAAAGTGAGGAAAAAATAGTTGATTAAAAATTCTGAAAGGACTAGTTGATAATAAGAGTAGTATCATATGAAACTTGCACATCAATTTTAATACCCGTTTGTGCCTAGATTAAATGAAAAAAATTTGATTAGAATTTTATCAAACTTGCACATCAATTTTAATTGCTTTTACACTACTAGAAGGATAAAACAGAATAAGAAGCGAAATCTATAAGATCTGAATAAAAGCACGAACAATTTCTTTAACTATCCCATAAGAAAAACCCAAGAATTAGCAGCACTAAAGTCTTTATCAATCTCGGCATCATGCACAACGAATCGGCAGAGTCAGAGCCTTTCAGCATGCATTTAAAGAAGTGTTGAAAATCAGTGGCATCATCTACAAGATTGACAAAAGAGACTGCAAGTACTCGAGCAGCCAAATCTGAAAAAAAAAAAGAGAAAACAAAGAAAAGTATAAAGAAAACAAAACTCCAAGTTGAAAACCCAGAAAGGCAACTAAGGCAAAAATAGAGTTTGTTAAGTTGAAAACCCGAAAGGACAGCTCAGGCAAAAGTTAAGAAATTAGCCTGCTAAGTTGAAGACCTGAAAGGGCGGCTTAAGCAAAATTATGGCGTAAAAGAAATAAAAGAAAAGAGATTTGGTTGCTATTTGCGTGAGATTGTTATGAAGCCAACTGTCATTACACAAGTATCAGTACAGCCTCTAGAAAACTATTCAGTCCTTACATGCTTGAGTTATCTCTAGACCCATGCTTCCTATGGTCATCATGATTTTTAGGTCTCTGATATGCATCATTATCCCGATCTCTTCCCAATCGACCATATGCGAAAGAGTAGGTGATTGAAATTTCAAAGTGTTGATGCTGATGGGAACTAGAGTGCCTCTATATAAATTAAAGGATGATTTTTAGAAATGCATTACATGTCATACATAACATGCATATCATGTTCATGTACCACTAACCTATAATAGAAAAATTAATGAAAGTTCGATGACTAAGAATCTCGCTACAACAAGTGTTGATCTACACTTAGTTTACTTTGCAAAGCGGAATTCACAAGTTTACATCCCGAAAGTGGAAGATCATAAGCCTAATCCTAGAAGTGGAGAACCAGTTTAAGTTATAAAGAACAAGTGTGCTTCATGAAGCATAGGAAGGTCGTCAATTCACATCCTGAAGCAGAAATTATCCAAGAGAGTAAAGTACATATTAGATCATACATCCTGAAATGAAAATTACGACATGTTTGCATCCTAAAGTAGAAAGTAATCAAAACGGTAGAAGGAAGTCTCTATACATGTCTATCCTTAGGCTTAGGCCCTAACTCCATTGGCGTGGTTCCCAAATCAACGGGCGTGATCCCTCAATCAGCAGGCGTGGTTCATAAACTAGCAGGCATGGTTCCTCAAACCCAAGCAAGCGAAGTCCTCAATCCAAGCAAGCAAAGTCCTTAATTTGAGCAGGCAAAGTCCTTAAAACTAAGTAGGCGAAGTCCTCAAAATCAAGCAGGTAAAGTCCTCATACCCCTAGTGGAGTGAAATTGACAATTCTCTAGTGGAATGCAGTTCTAAGTAGGTGAAAGTTCTCAACCCGAGCGGGCATGGTCCCATATTGAATCATCAATCAAAGTTCGAGCTTACGAAGCGTGGCTTATATAGCTCAAGTATACTTTTGTGTATCCTTGATGTGTAAGATTTGTCTTAATTTATTTTACGCATTTGCGTGTTCATAAATTTCGACAAATTGGGGACAGCTGTCAGCACTCATTTTTTGGATAGAAATATCAAGAGAAAAACAGAAAACCCTATGATGAGCATTACTTTTTTATTTCAAATCTAAGCCTGGTGTCAAGGTTAATCCGGCTGGAATTAACTATTTGAAATCAATTTGGACCTAATTTTCAGAAAAATTAACTTTGAGGGTCAAAATTACCATTTTTAAAAAATTAGGGACTAAATCGCAAAAAACCAGACTTCTTCTCTAGAGCCAATCGGCTCTTGACTCCCCGACGTCACCTTTTCGAATGATCTTACGACCAAATACAGTTTATAGAATGTTTAGGGATAACCGCTTTTTTATCGATAACTACTTTAATTTTAAATAAATAATTGGGATGTTTATCGATAAATTCCTAAGATTTATCTCTTTCTCTAGAGTTTCTTCTGAAACCCTACCTCTATAAAGTAAGAGGAGTTTATGGTTTCAGGAAGGAGGCAAGAATTAATTTTTGATCGAGAGCAATATATAGAGCAAAGAAACACTTAGAAAGAAAGAGAAGAGAGAAAATTAAGAGAGAACATAAGAAATTGCATTATCGTTCATAATTAAAATTCAAAGACTCAAGCCACTAAGAAAGAAAGAATTTAGAAAACTGGCCACTTAAGAAAGAACACTTCTTGGAAACTCTTTTTTAACCGATAGAAGATTTTCCCAAGTCAAATTCAGCTTTGGATTCCTACCCAATTTTTGACTGCTTCCTCATTGCCCGAGACACACAAATCCAACATACACAGTGACAACCTGAGGGTTTCTACCACCATACATCTACATCAATAATAAAGAACTGGTTCTTTTGTTCTTTTTCTATCTTTTATTTATTTTTAATATTATTATTTCTTAGAAACATGATTAGGGTTTCTATCTTTGATTAGTATGATTAGATTAGGATTTAAAATATACATGTTAATAGGGTTTTGAAACTGATAATAAGAACTTGCGTTTTTTCTTAGATATGATATTTTGCCAATTAGGATTTTAGATTTACTTAAAAACATGATCATAGGATTAATATTTAATTTTTTATCGATTTAATTTGGTAATTAAGTCTAAATTGATATGATTCTTTATTTTAATAACTTATTTGTTAGTTTATGGGATTTTAGGGTTTCTAATAATCTAGGTTTTTTTTAGTTAATGTACTTTATTTTATTAGATTTTTTAGCTATTTTGTCTCATTCTAGTTTTATTCAAACATCTATGCATGTGAAAATCGTCTCTAGAATGGGTGTGGATTGTCAAACGAGGAAGAATCAAAGGAAAACTATTCGAAGTGCCCCTTGGACTCTAGAGCCAATTAGCTAGCCATGCTGGCCCAAAATGTTTCTTCTTTTTTGGCAGTTTTTAATATATTCTAGGCCCTTGTTAAGTTTTAGGCCTTTCTAGTTCTGTAATTATAGTTATAGGCGGATTGTAATAGCTAGGGTTACTTTCTCTATTTTAATTCCTTATTTATTATTTTTATTATTTATTGCATATTGACCCAATACTTGATCATATGATTGATTAATTAAAACCGGGCTACCTAGACTTAAGGCTAAAAACTGATCCAACACGAATATGATAGTCTAATAGATTAATCCACTTTAACTGGGCCTAAGCCTTACAATTTAATTAGATTAGTGGGCTTTGACATGTTTAGTTAGGTTTGAACTTGGTTAGGGTTGAAATCACAATGAATGGGCCTTCTCACAATAAGTAGTCCAATAGGCTTAATTGCTGGAATCCACAGTGCATAATATGTAATTGGGCTAGAATAGATGGGCCTCATCATAATTGAGTAGTAAATTAGATTAACAACTTAAATGTTATCTGCGCTTGAATAAAATGGACTAGACTTTGGTGTATGCTATGATGTTTTGGCATGCCTGTGTATAAAGCATTTATAGGGAATATTTTGTTAGATAATAAATGTAAGGACTGATATACACAAATAAGGAAGTTGGCTTTCGGATCCATCATCTCTCAACTTTGTGGCTTAAGCATCCTTATGGAATCTGAGTAAAACCACTCGTTAGTAAAAGTGTCCTAGTGATTACGTGGGTGGCAACTCCCATCTCTGTGCTAGTCTCCCTAATTAGTTAGCATGTTCCCGATTAGGTTGAAAAGTCTTACAGTGTTCTAGTCATTAAAGACATTTGGGTGCATGCCCAAAACCGCTGCCCACAGTGTGTCTTAAGTCCACAAGCATAAATCTTTGGCATGCTGGTAGTGGATGTTTAAGGCACATGACGGGCGACAAAAGCTCTTTGTGAATGTCAAAGATTATGATGAAGGCAAGAGTCTTTGTAATTATTTAATGTGTTCCTATTAGGTTAAAAAGCCTACAGTGTCGTAGTCCCTAAAGACACTTGGAAGCGTACTCGTAACCATCGTCCACACAGTGTATATCGCGTTTGCGATGCAAAGATCACGCTCGCGACTTATGAGTTAAAAATGAGAAATATGAGATTTTTGCCTAAAACTTTTCACAAAACTTATGCCATAACTTTTATGATAACACGTTGATGTAATGGAATACTCAAGAGCTATTTATATTGACAATGAGCAAAACTTGTGTCATTCATAGTAAAGTCAATGCACTATAATATTTATACACATTCAATCAAGTATGCACATTAATTCATATAAACATGCTCATGAATCAAGAGTCTACATCTATCATACTAAGTTCCCTGTTGATGAAATTTAATCTTTCTTGATTTAAGGGTTTGGTAAATATATCAGTAAGATGGTTATTAGTGTCAATAAATTTTAATACTACATCACCATTTTACACTCAATCTCTTAAAGAATGATGCCTAATGTCTATATGCTTACTTATAGTCTTGAATGGGGTTCTTTCATTCGCACTATCTGCACACGAAAAAGTGCACCGATTGTATCAAGTAATAAAGTGATAAGTAGAGTATCGTTCCACTAGGGACTTAATTGTGAATACTATTTTCACTCATATATTAATGTCTAGCAATCATTGGATTTAGTAATAATTGAAAGTAAATTAATATTAAGATAAGAATTAAAAAAAATTGGTGTATTAATCAAAGATAAAGCCAAGAGTTAAGTTGGCACTCCAAAAAAATAGGTAATAACCTTTCTCAAGTGATTAAATCCCTAATTCCTAAGAGGAGGGAAAGGAACCTCTTCTCAAACCCACTCACTTAGGTCATGCATTAAGATTAAAGAACTATGAAACTAGAAGATCTTGTAGATCTATCTCTAGTATCCCAATCAATCTTCAATCGCTAAGATGCGACGAATTCATAAATAGTTATCTCTAATCAATTTACGAAAATAAATCCCAATTAATACATCGACTTATCAATTGAAATAGATGATTAAGCAATCAAATGAATAAAACAACTCATAAAAAATATTTAATTGCGTTAACTTTGAATCATTCCATACAATATAAACTAGGGTTCAGCAAAACCCAAATAGCAAGAAGATTAGTTCCTATACATTGCAATAAAGAAATAAAGATTAGGGAAAAAAGATCTCAAACTGTTTATGGATGATAAGAGATAAAAAAATCTTCAATCTTTGGTCTTCAATCTTGGCAAACAATAATGAAAATGATGTTCTTCCTCTTTCTCTCTCTAGAAATAAAATAATGACGGCTTTCCAAAACAACCCTAAAATTTCCTTTATATAGTATATTTTTATGATTGACACAGGGACCACATGAGCACTATATGGCCATGTCACATCCCAAGTGTATCCGTGGCTAAACTCTATCTTATAGGTCACACGGGCATGTGAACCACCCATGTGAGCCCAATGCACATTTTGCCTATTTTCACTAGGTGACACGGGAAGGAACACAAGTGTGCCATATTCCTATTGCTCTTCCACAATCTGCCATTTTGCTTAACCCACAAGGGAAGGCCATCTGTGTGTGCTTCCCGAGCCAGAATGATAATTTTCTGCCTCTTTAGTCATTTTTCTCAAAGTTGAGCACATGTAAGTGTCTTCTCATATTATGCTCGTGTGAGACTCCAAACCTTGATGCAAATGTATTCTCTTAGCTTGATTCTCATGCTTTTTAATTCCAAATACCTTTCTTCCATGTAATGTCTTCCAAGTATCTAAAAGAACTGAAAGCCAAGCTCTAAACAAATAAATTAAACTCAATTGGAGGTAAAATCAATATAAAATATAGCTTAATAGTAAGTGCTTTTAGCACTTGTCAAATTTCCCCCACACTCGAGCAATTTCTTGTCCTCAAGCAAATTGAATAATATCAAGAACTTGAAATGATAGGTTCTCTCCTCAACACTTAGACATCAAATAATTTAGAAGTCAATCATTATGAAAACACAACCTAGAATCATTAGTCAAGAAATGATCCTCGAATGATAAAGCACAAAGTAGGGTATTCTTATAATAGGAAGCAAGGAAAATCAAAGACTTGAAATCTAAAGCTTGGGAAATGAGCATTATTTTCAAACAACTCAAACTTTGAAGAGATAGAATTAAGGATTTTTCCTCAAGTACTAAACAAATTCCTCATGATGCATAAGTACTTATTATTTTTATTTTTTGAAAATGATTCAGTTTGAGCATATTTGAAATTCTTATTCTAGCCTTTTGATGCGAGTGTAGACATTTGTGATACCGACCTCCGGTTACTCAGCTAGAGTCACAATTCCAAAGATATTATCATATTTTCTTTTTGATTTGTCACTTTTCTGTTTCTTTATGTTGGACCTTTTTTAAGAAAAGAGGAATAGAGTACAAATCACTTAATTGATTGTAAAATGATCATGCAATAACTACCAATTAAAAACCCTAGTAAGAGAGTAAAATTCAATTCTCAAATTAAGACCAAATCAACTAAAATGTAAATAAATGAATGATTACCCAAATTATCTTTAACCTATGCATTCGAGAGAAAATAAATCATAACAAAATCTTAATAAAATTTAATAAGCTTGAAAGAAAAATCAGTTGCTAATAGACAAAATAGAAAATAGAACAAAATAAACCCTTCCTCCATACTTATTGGACAAATTGTCTTAAATGTGTCTGTATATATCATGAAAACAAAAGAGGAGAAAGGTTTTCTTAGGATCAAATAATTTGCATAACTCGGAGTCCAAATCCAATCCATGAGGCATTATTTAACTAGCACAAATTGAAAATATTGCAAAGGTAAAAGTAATAGATAACCATTCGATCATAATAATGAACTAAACTAAGAATATCTAAAAAAACTATTAAAACTATTAAACAAAACCAAATAATGTACCTAACAAGAAAATAAATATGTATAGAAATTAAATAGCATTCCAATTCAAAAATAAAACAAAACTTAATAAATAAAAGCAAAAGCTAAACAAAGCAAAGAAAATTGTCTAAATGATCTATAGAATAATATAAAAAGAAATAAGACTTATCCCTCCATGCCACCATCATCATCATCGATGTCATCTTCCTCCATATTGCTATCGTCGAAATTAACATCATCGACCACAATTCCATCATTAGCTTGCACTTGATGTGCTTGATGGAAACTCGGTGGAGGCCTTGACGAGGCATAGCCTTGCGACTGCCAATAATGCATCATTGAGTTTTGGAGCCAATCCATGCTCATTTGCTAATGAGCAACATCTCTTGTTGGTTTTGAAGCACACCCATCATTTGATTTGATTATAGAACAACTTGTTACCCAACATTGAAGCCCATGCATTTGCATTTCCAGCTTATAAATTTACTGCTCAAACTCAATCTCATCTGTTCGAACAAAATTATAGGCCATCCAGTCCTTATATGGCTCACCTCCATTAAGTGGAGGATAGAAAGAGGAAAAGGAAGGTCGATCAGTTGGAGGGCTAGCTGATGCACCTGTGGTATTTGTGGTGAATGCTGGTGGTTCAAATCGCAAATCAAATTGAAAGTCGTCTTGTTAGAATATGCCCTAAAGACAAAGAATGGTCAGATGATTTATGTTAATTTATACATTATAGTGGATGGCATACAATTATACTAAAGGCAACATTTGACTCTAATAGTACGAGGAGTCGAGTATTATCAAAGAATAATCCAAACCATTAGAGATGAACACCATGGAATTTAAACGCAAATGTAAGAGAAATTATAAAGCGAGTTTATAATGATGAGGTCCTCATTACATATGTTCCTAAACTTTGTTCATAGTTGATGTTTGATCAAGAATCATATATTGATCATTAGATTTTGATCAAATGCTCGAGACTACCATAAAGTGTTATCACTTACTTATGAAGTAAGCAATCTCTATCATAAGGTTAAGGAATAGGGATGCCGAGATAAGCATATGGGTACTTGTTACAAGAACAAGTTCATTGAACATGACCCCAATGAGTAGTCCCTATGAACTTTACCCAAGTGTAGATGGATATAGTTTTATGATAATTATGTAAGACATGATCCTTAGACTTGAGATAGCAGTGTATTATCTTATATAAGGATTACTATACTTTGATACTATCTTATGTTCTCTTATCCATGGAGCTCAACGATAGTCATTGGATATAGTAAGAGTCATCTCATGATAATAAGTTATCAATAAAGAATTCATTACCCAAGGTAATATGTCATGGGACCTTATCCTGATTATTCTTGATATGCTTTAACATGGAAATCCTTGGCCAAAGTTGTCTGAATGAAGATTATGAAAAGTGTTTCATAGATCTTATCCAAGATGTTACATGTAATTATGAACAATAAATATAATTGGTTTAATTATAGAGTTGACACTTGCATCCATGCTTTATGAATCAATTGGTATAAAAGTACAATAAAAGGATTAAATTACATTATAAGATTATTCATTGCAAAAGTTGATTAAAGCACTATAGTCATTCCTACACATTTGAGTGGTCATGATGCATTACTAGATGCCAATCTTGATATATGGATATGGATTAAGTTACATTAGAGAATTAACATTGACTTAAAGAGTTTAATTCATAGTCCATATTCATTCCTAGAATGTTAAGAACTTTTTGGGTCACACACAAATAGGCTTTAAGTGAGAGTTAAAATGAGGCTTTAAGCTTTGGGCTTAAGCTCATATATATTGGGCCTAATTAAAGGTTAATTAATTAAGAGCTAATGGGCCTTGTATAATGGGCATATGATGGATTATTATCCATTTATTAGTTCTTATACTAATTAAAGTCCATTTAGGAAAACAAAGCCCAACTTAAAGTATGTTAGGATTTTATAGAAATCCTAAACCTATAAGGACTCTGATTAAAGGCTATATATATAGAAAGAGATGCATATGGAGCGGCAAGGTTAAGGAAAGAAGTTGGTTGCACATCTAAGAGAGAAAAAAGTTTTCTTTGAGATACATACCCTAGGTGAATCAATCAATAAGGTTAATTGATTCATCCCCCTTGCTTGGAACTAGCATTCAATCTCCAACATCTCTTCTCAATCTCTTAAAAGTGGTTTAGTGAAATCTTTGCTTAGAAGGTTGTGTGGATCATGAAAAGAGGCTGGTCACTTGAGTAGCTTTAAAGCATATCAATCATTCTTGAAGAATCAAAAATCAATAAAAAAAGAAGCATTCCTTGGATTGATAAAAAATTTCCTTTGTAAGCTTCTCCATCTTTTACTTATTTTGTGTTATGACTATCTTAATCAATAAGATCCTTAGTAGGAACTAAGAAAAACTTAAATTACTTCCGTTGTGCATTTCAGTATATTTTAATATCAATTCTCAACACTTCTTACAAGGAGGTATGGTATGCAAGATCCACTTGTCTTTATCCATGCAGTGCAAGGTTTCTAGGCCCATCAACTTAGGCAATCCATACAAGGTCATTGCCAATAATCCATATAAATTACCTAGATTGTTTGCAAGCATTGTGATATACATACCTTCACAGAAAAATAACCTTTGTCCAACTTCTTAGCCTGCTTAAGCAAATAAACTAGCAAACATAAGGCAACATTACACCAAATACCCTCTTCAAAGCATATCAAATAAAATAAATCTTGTTGGGTGCAATGCCCACCACTCTGACCTCTACCCGTTATTATTGTAGTCAATAAGAAGTGCATAAATCTCAAGAGCAAAGAATAAAATGCAGAAGCTTTAGATTTAGAGGTAACATACCTAGGCACATTAGGTGCTAATTTTGCCTACACACCCTTCGGAGTACGGTTACCAAAGAATTTGAAGGGTGCATGAGGGTAGTCATCAGATTCCACCTCCTCCTCTGTGTATATTCCTATAGCAATAGCAAACCCGTTAACTGACAAATCGTAGTACTTTCTTCTTAATCAAAACTTGATCGTTTTCCCTGTATGATCGCCTTTAAGCAAACTTCAAAATGCAAGGTGCAGAAAAACTCAAGTGTGATCTCTCTATAAGTGGGCTGTGAGATTTCAAAGGACTTCTTCCAAGCCGGTTGGTTTACCTAACCCCTTAATTGCTTTTCAAAACCAATAGAGCACATGAAGTCCCAATCATAGTGACAAGTGGGGCAAAACCTCTTGTTGGCTAAATTTTCAAATTATGCCCTTGATATGTTATTACTAAATTGGATTGAAGGATGATTTTGGTCAAAATATACCAAGGGGGTAGCCGAAGAAGGTGCTTGAGAAGAAGAAACCCACTCCTTGGGCATTTGGCAAGGACTTGAGAAGGGGTTCTCTGTTTTGGAGCACTTTTCTTTAGACCTATTATGGAGAAGGAGAATAATGATCAAAGGAATGAAGAAAAGGAAGAGATGAGAGTGATTATGATAATTTCTAAGAGTAAAATGGTGTTTACAGGGCAAAATAATGGGAAAAGAAGAAGAAAAGATGAAAGAGATTTGAGAGAAAAGAGTGCAAGCTAGGGTTTATGAGGAAAGAATGAAGAACAACCTATTTATAAAAATAGAATTAATGTGCCATATGGGAAGAGACACAGTCGTGTGCTCCCCATGTGGCATCTTTAACTTAATCTTCATTTTTGAAATTTGAATCCACATGGGAGGGACACGGGCGTGTCACCTCCCTATCTCAAATGAATTTGCTTTAAGTGTTGTTGAGCACGTCACACGGCTGCATGACATGGGCATGCACCCTCCCCATGTTAAGCAATCTAGTTTTAATTAGGTTTAGTGTATTTTAATATGAGGGCACAAGCGTGTCACCTCCTCGTGTTAAAGCAATTTACTTTGATATATTTTGCCTAGTCCATACGACGTGTTGACGTTACCGTGTGGCGCAATCTTTATAATAGTTTTCCTACATTTTCCTAAACCTAAGCACCTAATCAACCTTCCCATGCTTTATTTTAGTCAAAACACAAATAAAAATCAAATAATAATGAAAACACTACCAAATAACAAATAAAATTGAATTGAACTAAATAAAACATCATTGATAAGTAAAAAGAAACTTCAAAAACAAAGGACTTTTTACTCAAACCTTAAACTAAAGAAAAAAAATAAATCAAATAGCCAAAAGAAAATTTAGTCTATTAAAATCAGTAATCTAAACATAATTCTAATTCTTATATCTAAAGTCTTCACACTGACTTCAATTGACAGCCTTCACCTTTCTTAACTATAGAAGGTTGTTCAAGCTTTTTTGGACGTTGTCATCCCATTTTTGGTGTTGAAATAGCATAAGTATGCTTCTTAAGGTGTCCTCGCGGTCTTAGTGTAGGAGGAGTGGCTTCCCTCCCTTCTCAATCATTAGACTCACTAGGATCACTCTCTATACTATTATCAGATTTTGCAGCTTCATCTTAAGTGTTTGTCTTTATAAAGATTTCTCTCTTGATAAGCTCTTTCAAAGCGTTCATTCTCCACTATTTCATCTAAAGAGTAAACATGCTCGCTGGGCTTAGGTTATGCTCTTTGATAAGCTAAAATAGCAATAAATTCTTCTAGTCTTGGATCCCCTCTTCCTATAGTATGGCACCCATCTGTTTTAGGAGATGATGAATGGGGCTTAAGAAAATCTCACTTCCCAAACTTAGCTGGATATGGGTGGGTGATCTTTTGTGACGTGGGATGGTGATTTCGATGTAAGCCTACCACTAGTTGGTGATGGTGATGGGAAGAAGGAACATTGTACATATGAATATCCCTAGAACTCATGGCTATGGAAAAAGTAGGAAAAATGTAAAATCTAGAGAGAATAGAGAGATTTCTATTTATAGAGCTAATCACAAGAGTTATAATTCTTATTGAAATTGAAAGAGCAATTATAATAATATTAGGATTCTAGTCATCTTAATAAAACTAAACTACTAATCTTAAAGAAAAAAGAAAAAGAAAGGTAATTAAAATACAACTACCAGTTCTAACTAACTAAAACACTAATATCCTTATTGGATCCAATTAAAATTAAAATGGGTTAAAACCTATGAAATTAAACTAAGACCCAATTGAATGGGGTATATTGAGCCTATTATTCCTTAGACATAAAAATTTTCATAACCATGACATAATTAACTGATAAAAAATAAAAAATGGTCATATCATAAAAGTAAAATAAATAAACATGAAACTAAAGAGTAAGTTGCCTCCTACCGAGCTTCTTTTATGTCACCTTAGCTAAACATCTAGTTATTTTCTCATATTGACTCGAGAAGTTGTAAAACTTCTTTTTCTAAATCAAACTCTCCTCCAAGATACAATTTTAATCTATGGCCATTCACTTTAAACTCACCTATTTCAGGATGTGTTAGCTCAACTGCTCCATATGGAAAAACTTTTTTAACCACAATCGGACTTGACCAACGTGATTATAACTTGCTTGGAATAGTCAAAGTCACAAATTGAATAAAAGTACCTTATCTCAAGTTTGAAACTCCCTTCTTGGGTTAATTCAAGAATCATGCCATCTCTTCATGCATTCATTGGTTAGACGAACATTCTCATATGCATCTAGCCGCCATTCATCCAGCTTATTAGCTTGTAATTTCTTTTTCAAACTTGCACTAGCTAGATCAAGGTTAACCTATTTAATAGCCTAAAAAGCTTAATGCTTAATCTCAACAGGTAGATGGCAATATCTCCCATACACTAACCTATAAGGACTAGCGCCTAAGGCCGTTTCAAAAGTAGTCCTATAAGCCCACATGGCATCATCAAGTTTCATAGACCAATCCTTCCTAGACCACTCGACAATCTTCTCAAGAATTCTCTTGAGCTCTCTATTTGTGTTTTCTACTTGGCCACTAGTTTGAGGATGATAGAGGGTGGCTAATTTATATGTGACGCTAACCTTTCTTAACACTTTCTTTAGTTGTCATTGTAAAAGTGTGTACCCTTATCTTTTTCAAGAATTGTACTACTATTCTAGCATTATTGCAAGGCAAAGCTTGTGCCTCGGCCCATTTAGAAAAATAGTCGATGTTTTTATTACCAAAAGTAGGACATGGTCCCATAAAGTCGATGCCCCATACATAAAAAATCTCACATTCAAGTACACTGTTTTAGGGCATCTTATTACGAGATGAAATATTACCTGTACATTGGCAATGATCACATTCTGGCACAAATGATTGGCTATCCTTGAATATAGTTGTCTAATAAAACCTTGATTCTAGTACTTTTGAGCTACTCTGCTTGCTCCATAATGTCCTCTAACAGGTCCATTATAGAAATGACCAAGAATGTTCAAAGATTCTAGCCATGCCGCACATCTCTTTATTATCCTCTCAACATATATTTTAAATGGGAAAGGATCTTCTAAGAAGTAATATTTCAAATTAGCAAAATGATGGGCTACTTATGCAACCTACACCTAAGGCAGTGAACCTATCGATGTGGCCTAGCACTAGTGAGTATTAAGGTCGTATCCCTAGAGATCGGGTGAACCTAGAGTTACTACTGTTCACTATGTTATCTAGTCTGAAATAGAGTGTGAGAAGTCTAAATTAATTAACTAATGATTATGAATGCAAATAAAGGAACTTGCTACCCGTGCCTAAATCCTGAATCGAACTCGACTCCTCTCTCGAGCTCACTTAGTTCCTAAACCTGCACTAACCTAAGGGAATCTCTTCCTATCAGATTATTATAGATTAGCATTAAGCGTGATTTAGATCTATTAAGAGTTGTTAATTCTTAATCCGGCGAGTGAATTAACCTTATCTCTAAGTGTTAACTACCAGTTCTTACTATTCAATTTCCAGTTGTAACAAGCATTTCTCAATGTCAAGAAACAACCCAAAAGATAATTAATTCAATGTCTCAAATTAACTGAATCAAACTTTATTACTGAATAGCAAAAAGATTACAAGAATGGCAATTACAAATCTAACAACTAAGCACAATCCATCAACAATAAGGACCCCAATGGGTTCAAAAGATCTAGCTACTCATGTTCATAGTTAAAGCAAAATAAGGAACAAATAAGGAAAAGAAAATTGAAGGCATGTACACCCTTCTCTTTCAAGTTGGATGAGAAACCTTAATTTTCCAATCCAAAATATCAAACCCCAATTTGCCTCTTGAATGCTCCCAAATGTTGTTTTGATCCTCAAATCGATGTTGAAAACCAGTGTAATCCTCCCTCAATTGATAAATTTGATCTCCCAAGGTCGACAATTGAGGTATAGAAAATAAGTGAATTGAGTGAACATTGGAATTAGGTCAGAGAAATCGAGCCTCCTCTAAAAAAATTGAACTTTAGCCTATATAGTCTCTTCAACACGACCGTTGTCAAGCTTGTGCTGGTCAGCACGGGCGGAGTCCAGGCCGTGCTGAGCCCTAGGGTTCCGTTGTGTTGACCTTTTCCAGGCCGTGCCCAAGTCGGTGCTGAGCCACCACGGCCTGTGGTGGAGGCCGTGGTGGCTACTGAAACTGTGCCGAAAGGCACTCTTAGAAGGCAGCTGGTTGGCAATTCAGCATGGCCGGAGTCCAGGCCGTGCTCAATCCTTAGGGTGCTAGTTCTCACCCAATTTGATGGATTTTGGTCCGTAATCACGCGTATTTCCCTCGATTGTTAATAGTGTCCATCGAAAATGACCTGAAACGAGAAAGGAAATAAAAGACAGGTGATTCTAGCATAAAACGAGATAATCATGCATAAAAATGTAAACAATTTGGCATGAAAACATGTGTAGTATGATGCCTATCAAATCACCCCACACTTAAGCTTTTGCTTGTCCTCAAGAAATCAACAACTCACTCGTCAAACAAATAGCAAATAACTCAATCAAATACTTCGCAGAAAGTTAGCTCAAAATAAATCTCAAAACTCCATAATGAATTTCCATGAAATTCCAAAATCACTAAATCCTTAAGAGAGAGAACAAAACTAATAAAACTGCTAAAATTAAAATGATAAACCATTCAAACTGAGAAATTGAGAAACATGCCTCACAAGATGTCACTCGAAAACACAAAAGTGTATATTGGTGAAAGAGGATCGCCAAGCTCTCAACGCAAAAATACAGAAAAAAGTGCTTACCATAAGCTTGCTTATAGATCCAATCTCCACTACTGTGAAATAATCAATAATCATGATCAAAAGGTCTTGAGCCAAGTTGTAATGGGGTTAAGGTAGGCTACGGAGAAATATGGAAAGTAGGCTAAAAGTTGCTGGAGAATTATGCAGGTAATGCAAGAAAATAGCCAAGGATCAAATGCTGTACTAAAAAATGAACACTAAGTTACTCCAACAATAAGATGATGCTCGAAAAAAAATACTAAAAGAATACTAAATTCTCTCCCTTTTTTTTGATAGATACTATGTATATATATTACAGCAGCTTATGTAGGAGCTGTTGTGGTTATTGACATAAACAATAAGAATGAATATCCAATTTTGGATTGAAGGGAGCATCTATGAAAAATCTAGCAACTTAGTGATTGTATATAAAAAGAATGCAATTTGATCCAAAATGAAATGCAGCATAAACTTACATAATTTCCAGCAAGAACGGTAAAAAGAAAAATGAATGGAAGTGATAAAGTGAGTGTCAAAGGTGAATCACAATGAAAGAAAAGGCTAAGGCCCAAAATTGGTTCACTATGGGGAAAACAGGGTTAGGCTTTTGACCAAATTGTGTAAATCCTAAGTGCCCAAATCATCTCATGACTATAGAAAATTCATGTAATCTCAAAAGGAATCACAAAGCAAGTTCTAGAAACAAAGAGTATGTGCAATGCTCATTAAACAATAAGAAAAAGAGCATAAAAAATACTGATGCCCAATTTGGCTCAAAACCTCACCATTTGAGTGGGTCAAAATTGCATGAATTCTCAAATCAAAGTTTAAACAATCAATCATAATAACAAGCAGCAATATTAATAGTGTTCTATTTTCGAGATAAAGTAAAATGGAAAAATTGAGGAAAAACACCAGTTTTACGTGGCTCAAGTGAAATCAAGAGACTCGTTCATTTCCTTCTTCTAACAAGATTCGATAAAAGTTATAAGGGTATCTATTCAAAAGAGGAAAATCATTAACTACTTTATTGAAATAAAACTCAAGATAATAACAAACTAAGGTGCATACCCCACACTTAAGTATAACACTGTCCATAGTATTAGAAAGAGTAAAACTAGGTAAGCATATGACTCGCACATCATAGTTATTGAAGATCATGCATAGTTTTCAGATTGGGAAGCATAGTGTTTTACTAAAATAACTCAACATAACATAAACAAATGAAAGGAAATAACATAAAATTCAGCATACAAAAGCAACAAAATAAAATAAAATAAAATAAAGGAAGGAAAATAAAAAGAAAAAGGAAAAAGAAAAGTTGCACAATATTTTTCTCTGCTAGGAGTCTGCTGATGGTGTATCCTCACTGCTTGGACCTCCTTGAAGATGAGGAATAGAGGGCTGCGGTGGATCAGGGTCCGTGAAGCAGCCTGCCAGATCGAACTCCATCTCATCGATGAGTCGTTGATTTCATGCTCTAGCATCCATCAACTTTTTCATCTACTCCACTAGGAAGTCCATTTAGGTGGCCTGCCTCTCCAACCCGTTCATAAGCTGCTAAAGCACGATGTTCATTCGGCCAAGCTGTGCCCTAGTCTCCTCTTGAAACTGTGCAAATTGAGTATGGTGGTGCTGTTGTAGATCGCAGACTCGAGCACTAATCTGAGCATTCAATGTCCCTGCAAAAAAAGAGGATGAGGCTCCAAATGGAGGCATAAACACTCTAGCTGGGTTGGGGATCCTAACATCCGGGATCCCAGCCGACGGATCTTGGGCTCCTCTAGCCGCTGCCTCTCTAGCCTCCTTGACTATGGTGTTCACAAGCCTGTACTCTATACCATGTGGCTGTCTAGTAGCCGTGATCATCTACATGTTGATCATCTATCTAATCCCTACTGGTGTCATGTCACCAATAATTGAAAGCTCTGACAGAAAATCATCTAATACGTCCAGTCTCTTGGCTAACCTAGTCACGTACGGGCCAAAATAACAATGCATCTTCTTTTGGGTGTCTAATATAAATGATCGGACTTGACGAGCCAACAAATATCCCAAGTCCAACTTCTTCTAATGTTGCATAGCCTAGAGGATGAAGACATCGATCTGTGTCATTGCTCCAAAACTATCTCCTCTGCTTGTAATAGTGTAGGCTAATAAGGTATGGAGATAGCGGAGATGATCCGGAAGGCCAAACGCCTTAGACCTGCTTGGGTAGTACGTTTCTGGCCTAAGTATCAATGAGTCCCACATGGTGTCGTAGGATATTGGGTGAATGTAGAGGCATCCTTGATACTCCTCCCCCAAGATCTCCTGTTCAGTCCATAATCCTAAATGCATGCCGAATTACGCGACTAACATTGAGAACTCCTTTCCCCCAAGTCTGAAATAAATTGCATCAGGCTGATGCCAGTTTATGATCTATTGCTGCAGGAAGAAGGTGCTGAGGAACTCAATTGTAAGCTCATGGTAGGTTGGTTCAATGATGTCAAAGAATCGCGCATACGGCAGAGTCTCGAACAAAGTGTGCACATCCTAAACCAATCCCACTCTTTCTAGGGATGCGAAGTCGATGCAACGACCTGCCATCACTTGCTTCCATCTCATGACTTGGAACCAACTCTCATTTTCTGCATTAGGGAATGTCCACAGTGGATGACGACCAGGTGCAGGTGGGTTCACAACAGGTGCTCTTTGAGCTCGGACTAGTTGCTGTTGCGGTGCTGGGGCTGGTACTGGTGCTTGTGCTGGTGCTGTGGAGGAAGATGTTCATTCGCCACGTGATCGCTTGCTGGTAGGAACTCATTTTGGTTACTTCCTACGGGATTGATCGCGGTCCGTCATATTACCTGATGCACTGAATCATTAGTTATTCGTACAAGAAATTAAGTTAATAAAAAATCCTACCGAAAATTGAACAGCATAATGGCTATGATTCGACTAACAGAAAACTTTAGACTTAATGAAAGACTAAAGCCTCAATCTCCTGCATAAACTAACTAACCGATACATTCCAAACTACTTTATCGTGCACCAACTAACGCAACTTTATTCAAACACTTATTAATAATAGAATACTATAACAAACTTTATTTATGCAATCCCCACACTTATCAATTTCATAATCAACTTCACAGCAATCATAATAACTAATATAGATTAAATCTAATTGAGGTCATCTTAAAGCAGTGCAACAACATAAAAACTACCAAAACATACTAGCATGTCCTAAATAAAGTATATGTATAAAAGAAAAACTAAATTAAAAACAAACAAAAGCAAAAAGTGGAGAGACTTACTTGGAATTGCCGAGAAAAGTAGGGAGGATGAGAGAAATAGAAGAAAACCACACCTTAGAGCTTTAGAAAAGGGGTGGCAAAAACTTTTTGGAGGCCTTCTTTTTGTAGGCACGGGGCCAGCAAGGGCGAGGGCACAGAGCCCTTTGTTCGATTGTTCACCAATTTAGCACGGGCGGGGGCACGGTCGTGCCCATCAGTATGGCCTGGTGTTGCTGCCCGTGATGCCTTTGGAAGCCGTGCTGAATGGCCAAAATTCCCCAAGTCTTCATGTGTCTTTCATCACAGACTTGACTCAGGCCGTGCTGATAGGCACGGCCTGGTGTTGTAGCCCGTGATGGCCACGGAAACCATGGTGAAGGGGAGGTTTCCGGACTTTCCTCTACCATCTTGAGTCGCCGAGCTTCCTACCTTGATGTATGCTTTAACACTCTAAGATATGTTAGTCCTCCAAATTGCGTATGAGTGTCGAGTAGGTTAACTCCTGCAAAACTCAAGAATAAACACATTCCAAGCAACATCTAGTAAAAAGGTTCAATAAACTAAAATCATCTTAAAATAAAACAAACTAAAATTAAACTGAGATATCAAACTAGAGAAGTAAATAAATAATAAAAGATGTCCAAAAAAAACTCAAAAAGCATAAATAGATTCCGGAATGCCTCCCGAAGGTGCTTCTTTTTGTTCGAATTGTCTAGCTGGACTCTGCAGCAGCATTCCTACATCGCGGGCAAATTGAGAAGGTGGGCTCAATGTAAGTTGGGGCTCGAGGCATATAAGCGCAAAGAGAAGGTCCGATGTATGCGGTAGATGACCAAGGAGGTGCTCTCCGCACCGAGTTAGGATGCCCATTCATCCACTCCGAATTCTAGCTAAGTGACCTGTCAAAAACAAACTTGCAACTACCCTTCTCGGATCTATTATAGCACAAAGTCTCAAATTGATACAAGTTGTTTTCTTCAGATGAATAACACATATCAACAGGGAAAGAAACATGTATAGCATCATCCATTTGTACATCTTGTGGTTGTTTATTACATGCAGGACCAATTCCATCAATACTACAAATGGCATGAACATGGTCAGTGGAAGAACTATTAAATAGGGGTAAACTAAAAGTAACACAGTCATCCCCTACATTAAGTTCTAATTTTCCCTCAAATACGTCTATTTTAGCTCTAGCTGTGGCAAGGAAAGGTCTCCCCAAAATCAACGATACACCATGCTCATTATCCATATCCATAACCACAAAGTCCACAGGAAATATGAACTTATCTACCTTGACTAGCACATTCTCCACAATCCCCCTAGGAAGCTTAACAGAACCGTCAGCTAATTGAATGCACATCCTAGTGAATTTTGCTTGCCCCAAACCTAGCTTATTGAACAAACTAGTGGGCATGACATTAATGCTAGCCCCCAAATCAGCTAATGCATCATCAACACACAAATTACCTAAAGTGTAAGGAATAGTAAAACTCCCTGGATCGTGATGTTTCTTTGGCAACTTGCTTTGAAACACTGCTGAGCGCTCCTCGTTAAGCTGAACGTAGGCTACCTCCTCCAACTTCCTTTTTCTGCTAAGTATGTCCTTTAAGAACTTGGCATACTTCGACATCTGCTCCAATGCATCAATAAAAGGCAAGTTAATATGCAGTTGTCTAAAAATATCTAAAAAACTTACTGAACTGCTCTTGCGCTTCTGCTTGTTTGACTCTAGCAGGATAAGGAATCTTAGGTTGATATTCCCTAACTAGAATTGATTTCACCTTTTGTCCCTCAAGTTCCTTAACCTTACTGCTCGCCTCAACCTGCACATCAATAGTGGAGTCGTAAAAAACAAGCTTAGAAGGAGCTGAAACTAACTTACCTGAACGAAAAGTGATGGCGTTCACGTGCTCCCTCGGGTTAGACTCAATGGTGCTAGGGAGCGCTCCTTATTGCCTCTCAGACAACATCTTAGAGATTTGGCCAATCTAGGTCTCCAAGTTCTGAATCGAGGCCTGCTAATTCCTAAGTGCACTATCAGTTTGCTAGAACCTCATCTCCGTAGACGTCACAAACTTCATCATAAGCTCCTCTAAAATTGATTTCTTTTCTGGTGGAGGAGGAGCTTGTGCAGGCCCAGCTGACTGTTGTTGTGGCTGCTGATGAAGTCTTTGAAAACCAGGTGGATCTTGAGCATTATTGTTCTCCAACTGAAGTTGGGATGATTACGCCACCCAGGGTTGTATGTGTTGCTGTAAGGGTCGTTCTGCTACCTTGGGGCATTCCCCATATAATCAACCTGCTCAACATCAAAGGACATAGCAGAAACAGATGGAAAAGTAGAGGAAGATGAAGCAAACATACCTCTTGCAGTACAGTTTGCACTATAGTGCGGGCCACCACAAAACTCGCAACCAATGTTCGCTGCATGAACCGGCATCTAGAGTTGGTTAATCTTCTTGGTCAGAAGCTCCACCTGAGCTGCCAAGGCTGCTGTAGAATCTACTTGGTTGACCACTCCCTGTCTTTCTGGTCGGTTCCTAAAGGATTGCCACTGATAATTATTCATGGCCATTTCCTCTATCAAATTCGAGCCCGCCAGCGCTCATCGCTTAGCCCCCACCCACCGCAGATCCACCATCTGCCTCGTCGTAAGGTTCAACCTGCTGTAGAAGGTTTGAACCTGCATCCATACTGGCAATCCGTGATGTGGGCAGCATCTCAAAAGATCCTTAAACCTCTCCCATGCATCGTACATGCTTTCATCATCAAACTGCATAAAAGAAGATATGTCATTTCTAAGTTTAGCAGTTTTAGTAGGAGGAAAATACTTATATAAAAAATTTTCGGCCAACGCCTTCCAGGTAGTAATTGTCTGCTGTGGAAGAGATTGCAACCGTCTCTTAGCTCTGTCCCTCAAGAAAAATGGAAACAATCTCAGTCGAATGGCGTCGTCGGTTGTTCCATTTATCTTAAATGTGTCACAAATCGCCAAAAAGTTAGAGATATGAGCATTGGGATCCTCGCTGGGCAATCCTCCAAACTGCACGCTCTGCTAGATCATCTGGATAACATTGGCTTTTATTTCAAAATTGTTGTCCGCTACAGCAGGTCTGACTATACTAGTTTTCGTCCTATCAAAAGATGGTCGAGCAAACTCATACATTGTCCTCTGATCGTCAACGGCCTGGGGGTTGTGGTTCTCCATCACGTCAGCTCCTTGAACCTGAACTGTAACTCTGTCCTCCTCCTCAACTGCCTGCAAACGTCGTCTCAATAATCTGAAAGAGCGCTCTGGGTCAGATAAGGGTTCTATGAGATCAGGGTTAGAGCTCCTGGTCATAAACTAGCTGAAACCGACAACCAAACAACCACCAATCAACAAAAATAATAAAATAAAGAATAAAGAATAAATAAATAAACAGATAATGACTAAATTAACACAAAAACAATTCACTCTAGTTCACCGTTACTTGTTCCCCAGCAATGGCGCTAAAAACTTGATGGGCTGCTTATGCAACCTACACCTAAGGCAGTGAACCTATCGATGCAGCCTAGCACTAGTGAGTATCAAGGTCGTGTCCCTAGAGATCGGGGGAACCTAAAGTTACTACTGTTCACTATGTTATCTAGTCTGAAATAGAGTGTGAGAAGTCTAAATTAATTAACTAATGATTATGAATGCAAATAAAGGAATAAACAGCAACTGACAATCGAAAGACAACTGCAACAAAAGAAGCAAACCCAAAGGGGACCTAAGTGATGGAGTTCTAAGGTTGATTTTATAAATTACCAATCTTGCTACCCGTGCCTAAATTCGGAATCGAACTTGACTCCTCTCTCGAGCTCACCAAGTTCCTAGACCTGCACTAACCTAATGGAATCTCTTCCTATCAGATTATTACAGGTTAGCATTAAGCGTGATTTAGATCTATTAAGAGTTGTTAATTCTTAATCCGGCGAGTGAATTAACCTTATCTCTAAGTTTTAACTACCAGCTCTCACTATTCAATTTCTAGTTGTAACAAGCATTTCTCAATGTCAAGAAACAACCCAAAAGACAATTAATTCAACGTCTCAAATTAACTGAATCAAACTTTATTACTAAATAGCAAAAAGATTACAAGAATGGCAATTACAAATCTAACAACTAAGCACAATCCATCAACAATAAAGACCCCAATGGGTTCAAAAGATCTAGCTACTCATGTTCATAGTTAAAGCAAAATAAGGAAAAAATAAGGAAAAGAAAATTGAAGGCATGTACACCCTTCTCTTTTAAGTTGGATGAGAAACCTTAATTTTCCATTCCAAAATATCAAACCCTAATTTGCCTCTTGAATGCTCCCAAATGTTGTTTTGATCCTCAAATCAATGTTGAAAACTAGTGTAATCCTCCCTCAATTGATGAATTTGATCTCCCAAGGTCGACAATTGAGGTCTAGAAAATAAGTGAATTGAGTGTATATTGGAATTAGGTCAGAGAAATCGAGCCTCCTCTAAGAAAATCAAACTTTTGCCTATATAGTCTCTTCAGCACGGCCGTGGTCAAGCTTGTGCTGGTCAGCACAGGCAAAGTCCAGGCCGTGTTGAGCTCTAGGGTTCCGTTGTGTTGACCTCTTCCAGGCCGTGCCCAAGCCGGTGCTGAGCCACTAGGGGCCATGGTAGAGGCTGTGGTGGCTACGGAAACCATGCCAAGAGGCACTCTTGGAAGGCAGTTGGTTGGCAATTCAGCACGGGCGGAGTCCAGGCCGTGCTCAACCCTTAGGGTGCTAGTCCTCGCCCAATTTGATGGATTTTAGTCCATAATCACGTGTATTTCCCTTAATTATTGATAGTGTCCATCGAAAATGACCTGAAACGAGAAAGGAGACAAAAGACAGGTGATTCTAGCATAAAATAAAATAATCATGCATAAAAATGTAAATAATTGGGCATGAAAACATGTGTAGTATGATGCCTATCACAAAAAATTTCTTCTTTTGTTGATAAGAATAATGTTTTGGAAGTTCTTTCGCAACAAGATAATTTGCAAAGTCAGCATACTATGGAATAGAAAACTCTGAACTACTTACCACGCTTACCATAGCATACAACTGCTCATCCAGAAAATGATCATTAATATCCTTTTCATTTAACTTTTTCAAATGAGGATTTTAAGGTGCGATAAATGGTCAACCGCTAAGTTTTCTACTCCTCTCTTATCTTGTATCTCCAAGTCAAGTTCCTATAAAAGTAAAACCCATGTTATTAATCTTGGCCTTTTTAAATAATAAATACCTCAATGCTGAATGGTCAGTGTATACAATCACTTTCGGTAAGATCATGTATGATTAAAACTTGTCAAAAATAAAAATAATTGCAAGCAATTCCTTTTCAGCAATGGTGTAGTTTGCTTTCAATCTTTGCTCGATCCACCTCAATCCCCTTAATTGAGATCTTATGGCCTAAAACAATAACCTCCTATACCATAAAATGGCACTTCTCCTAATTCAAACTAGATTGGTCTCCTCACATCTAATCAAAACCCTCTACAAATGCTTCAAACATTTTTTAAAAGAACCCCCCATGAACAAAAACATTATCCATGAAGACTTCTATAATATCCTCTACTAAATCATTGAAGATAGCCATCATGCACCTCTGAAAAGTGGTTGGTGCATTACACAAACCAAATGGCATTCTTCTATAGGAAAAGGTCCCACAGGGGCATGTAAAGGTGGTCTTCTCCTAATCTTTAGGAACTATTGGAATCTAGAAGTAGCTTGACATACATCTAAGAAGTAGTAATATTTATGTCCTCAAAATCTTTTTAACATCTAATTAATAAAGGGCAATGGAAAATGATATTTTCTAGTGGCATCATTCAAGTTCCTATAGTCGATGTGCACTCTCCAAACTATTACTGTCCTTGTTGGAATAAGCTCATTGTTTTCATTTACTACAACTGTCATGCCTCCTTTCTTAAGTACTACTTGTACTGGGCTTACCCAAGAACTGTCTAAAGTAGGATCAATTATCCTTCCATCGAGAAGCTTTATAGCCTCCTTTTTTACTCCTCTTTCATGTTTGGGTTTAGACGTCTTTGGGGTTGCACCACAGTCTTGAATTCTTCTTCCATAAGGATCTTTTGAGTGCAAAAGGAACGACTTATTCCCTTAATATCTGCAATGTGACACCTGTAAAGGATGTCAGACATACATTGTATGCGAAGACTGGTATATAACATATTTCTTAACTACTAACTTTTAACTCACAAATTAATATGTATAACAAAAACTATTTATATGAGTCATACATATCACACACCAAAAAGCTCACAATATCAAATAGTACACTTTTTTTTATAAACACATAAAATGCTCCAGATTTATACATGATAATGAAATCCACTAGACATGTCACGTCCAAGAAAGAAAAACTGAGGGCGACCTCCTGCTGACCTACCTGACACAATGCTAGTGCGACAGATGTAAATGTTTCATCAAAACCAATTATAATTCTTCTAATCCTGAAAAAGAAATAATGCAGAGGAGTGAGCCTGCAACTCAGTAAAAGAATAACATAATTTCCTATGAAAAACAACACAATCAAACGTGTAGTATTATCAAACATCAAACCATTCGATATTTAATTATGACTTTATAGTGTGTACATAGACCTTGTCATAGTATTTTCTTTAGGACAGTAATGAACTTGTGAATTACATTTAATTTCATAATAATATATATATATATTTTTATTTTCATGGATCCCCATACGCACATAGCCAACCATAATCTTATGGGGAATTCCATATCACACACAGCCTTACCTCATTCACAAGTAGTATTGCGTGCTTACAATCATCCAACCATAATTCTTATATATATATATATATATATATATATACCATTTAAATAACAACTAACATCTCCATAATATATAAGAAACCATAATAATACCTATATACCAAAAATATACTATATTCCACATTAGGAATTCCAAAACTATATTCTCCATATCAGTAATATTATAACTCTAGATTAATTTGAAACTGATTTTACATCAAATGGATGTGTATAGAAAGAGAAACATAAAAAACATTCTACCATGGTCAAGCTGTCAATAAAATTAAGCAACAGAAAGTATGATCTAGATTGGCCATTAAAACAGAAAAATCAAGCTTCCTCTATTTCTATAACATTTGTAAATTAGATTTCAAATTTTCTATAGCAATAAGAAGCACTCCATTTGGAGTTATAAAACTCCAGATATGGCTAAATCAAATATACTGTTCACATTATAACAGGACACTCGAATTCACCATTCAACATTCATATAGAACATTAAGTTATTCACTTACCTTTGTTGCTCCCTTCCCTTTGCTTGAGCTTACTTGGGTGTCACCCTCATTCCAAATTGGTTTAGGTGAAATAGATCATAATTCACTTATTTTTAAACACCCAAAGTTAATAGAATTTCATATAGCATGATAACATCACCAAACTCTCTACATATGTGTGGCTGCCAACTATGACAGAATTAATAGGGTGAATTTAAAAATCCACCAAAACTTCTACACAATAAATTTCATAATGAAACTTTTCAGATCACTAACCTTATGTGTTTGATATAATTTAAAACTGATTTTGTTTCAATTGGAGGTGTATAGAGAAATATCCGTACAAAACAATCCACCTTACTCAGACCAAAGATGGAAACTGAACAATAAAATGTATTCTCTTATTATACTAACATAGAGTAGTCATTAGAAGATCGAGCTAAAGAAATAAAAGTTTTAGATGACTCTTTAAAGTTTCTATATCATTAAAGAACACTAGGTCTTTAGAACTCGAATTCTATGTCTTCTAAACCCTAACTCAATTCAACAAAATATTAAAATTACTTACCAAATAAACCGCTAAAGCCTTTGTAGATGAAGATTAAGATAAAAAATGGATTCTAAACCTCCAAATTCCACTTGAAAATTCAGTTTTCTTTTTTTTTTTTTTGAAGAAGAAGAAGAAGAAGAAAGAAAGAAGAAGAAGAAGAAGGAAGAAGATTCTTTCTTCTTCCCCTTTTCTATCATATTAATAATTTTTTTTAGGTTCAATTAACCCCTTAATTTTTTGCCATTAATCAACTCAATCCCTTAACTTTCTAATTCTTATTATGGACTTAATTGTAACATTTATAATATTCTTTTATTTAACATTAGCACTAATACTATACATATCTCATGCATTTCTCATATCTATATGATATGCGTGTTATAAAAATAAATGCAAATGCATTAGGTGGGCATTACATGTAATTTTCCAGGCTATTTTCCTTTGTCACCTCCTCAACACTTCCAATAGCTTAGCTTTTTGGTCCTCCAGAAATTCTACACTAACTATTACTGGTAGCTTGGATCCTCCATTAAGAACACATATTCCAAATAAGCTGCGAGTCTCGGGCGATGAGGAAGCAGTTGAATAAAAAACTGGATAGGAATCCAGAGCTCGATCTAGCTTTAAGAAATGTTCTATGATTTTAAAAAATTTTCCAAAAATGATCTTTCTTTAGTGGCTTGTTTCCTAATATGGTTCTTTCTTTAGTGGCTTGGATCTTCTAATGACTACTACGATCGTCAATGCAATTCTTTCTATTTTCTTTTGATTTTCTCTGTTTTCTTTCTTTTTCAATGTTTCTTTTCTCTTAATCTCACTTACGATCGAATTTCAATTCTTTCCTTCTCCCTTGGAAGTCTAAACTCCTCTTTCTATTTATAGAGGTAGAATTTGAAAGGAAATCCAAGAGAAAAAGATAAATTTTAGGAAATATCAATAAATATCCTATTAAAATTTAAGTAATTATTGATAAAACTTGATTATCATCAAGGAAACCTTCTAGAATCTGTATTAAGACGTAAAAATCGTCCAAAAAATTGATGTTGGGGAGTCAAAATCCAATTGGTTCTATAAAGAACCGATTGGCTTTAACATAGAGCCGATTGACACTATATAGAGCTGAAGGGCTCTCTAGACGAAGTTTTGAATTTTATAGTTTAGTCTCTAATTCTATAAAAGTTGCCATTTTAACCCTCAAACTTAATTTTTTTTTACAATTAGATCCAAATTGATTTCAAAAAGCCAATTCTAGCTAGGTTAACTTCGACCTCAGCCTCGGATTCACTTGTCCTTCACCTCATGAGATCCGAGAAAGCAGTAACTCTCATAATAGGGTTTTCTTATCTTTCCCTCGATATCTAGATCTGGAAGAGGGGTGCTGATAGGTATCTTTTTATAAATATTAAAAAATCGTACTAAGACGAGTATATTTATGAGTATAATAAAACAACCACGTAAGAGGGGTATATTTGTCAATATAAGAAAATAACCTCATAAGTGAGGTATATTTTTTAGTATGAGAAAACAACCCCGTCAAAGGGGTATATTTATGAAAACTAGAAAATAACCCCGTAAGAGGGGTATATTTGTGAGTACGAGAAAAGAACTCCGTAAAAGAAGTACTTTTTTTAATATGAGAAAAGAACCCTATAAGAAGGATATATGTATAAATATTAGAAAACAACCCCCTAAAAGGTTGTTTTCTAATATGAGAAGACATCCCCGTCTAAGGATAGATTTGTGAGTATGAGAAAGCAACCCTGTAAAAGGGGTATACTTTTTAATATCAAAAAACAACCTTGTAGGAGCAATGTATTTGTAAATGTTAGAAAAGAACTACATAAGAGGGGTATATTTATGAGTGTGAGAAAGTAACCATGTAAAAGTAGAATATTTATCAATATAATAAAATAACCCCATAAGTGCGACATATTTATAATTATGAGAAAACAATCCCGTTAAATGGGTAAATTTATGAATATGAGAAACCGTAAGAGGGGTATATTTATGAGTATGAGAAAACAACCCCATAAAAAGAGTATATTTTTAATATGAAAAAATAACCCTGTAAGTGGTGTATAATTATGAGTATGAAAAGACAACCCGTAAAGGGGTATATTTTTTAATATGAGAAAACAACCTTGTACGAGGGGTATATTTGTGAATATTAGAAAATAACCCCGTACGGGAGGTACATTTATGAGTATAAGAAAGCGACCCCTTATATTTGTGAAACCAACCCTGTAAGAGGGGTATATTTGTGAGTATGATAAATCAACCTTGGAAAAGGGTTATATTTGTAAATATTAGAAATAACCCCATATGTGGGGTATATTTGTGAGTATGAGAAAAGAACCTCGTAAAAAGGGTATATTTGTCAATATAAGAAAACAACCTCATAAATGGAGTATATTTATGAGTATGAGAAAACAATTCCATAAAAAGAGTATATTTATGAATATGTGAAATCAACCCTGTAAGAGCTTGTGAATATGACAAAACAACCTTATAAAAGGGGTATATTTGTCAATATAAGAAAACAACCTCGTAAGTGGTGTATATTTGTGAGGATGAAAAGACAATCCGGTAAAAGATGTATATATTCTACTATAAAAAAATAACACGGTAAGAGGGGTATATTTGTAAATACTAAAAAATAACCACGTAAGAGGGCTATATTTGTGAGTATGAGAAAATAACCCTATAAAAAATGTATATTTACAAATATGAGAAAACAACCCCGCATGAGGGATACATTTGTGAGTATGAGAAAGCATCCCCATTAAAAGGGTGTATTTTTTAATATGAGAAACCAACCCCATAAGAGGGGTATCTTTCTAAATATTAGAAAATAACTTCGTAAGAGGGATATATTTGTGAGTATGATAAAACAACCATATAAGAGGGATATTTATCAATATAAGAAAATAACCCCGTAAGTGGGGTATATTTATGAGTATGAGAAATAACCCTGTAAAAGTGGTACATTTAAGAATATGAGAAAACAACCCCGTAAGAGGGATATAATTGTAAGTATGAGAAATAATTCCATAAATATGGTATATTTTTTAATATGAGAAAAGAACCCTGATGGGTGCTACTCGTGTTAGCTACAATCTAAGGCAGTGTACCTATCGATGCAGTCTAGCACTAATGGCGAGTATCAAGGTCGTATTCCTCGGGAAAAGGGAAAGCCCAGAGTTACTCCTTTGTTCTTTGTTATATTAACCTAAAATTAGCGATAAATAATTTCTAAACTAACTAATAGCTACAAGCTAAGTCCTAAGGCAGATGCAAGAGTGATTGATAAACGAAATAATCAAGACAAGAAGACAAACCCAAAGGGAATCTAAACTAGTTGGCAATCAAACAAAAGATAAAGGATCGGTGAGTCTAATTATGCTACCCGTGGACAAATTCTTAACCGAATTCGGTTTCTCTCTCGAGATAACCGAATTCCTAAACCTAATAACCTAAAGTTGGAATCTCTTCCTAACGATTGATTCTTAAATTAGCATTAAGCTTTAATCCGCCTCTATTAAGCTTTGTTAATTCTTAATCCGGCTAGTTAATTATCCTTATCTCTAAGTGATTATTAACCAGTTCTTGCTATTCAAAATTCCAATTGCCAAATGGACTTCTCAATCAGACAAGGCAATCTAAACACACAATTCACAACGTCTCATGAATAATGCATTTTCTTATTAATACTGAAAATAAGAAGAATACAAAATTAACCCAAACAATCCAACAATATAATATCAAGCCAACATTGCAAAGAAATCCCAATGGATTTAATCAATCTAGCTAATCATGTTCATCATCAAAGTATAGAAGAATTCAATTACAACAATAAGGAAAGGTAGAGAAAACCCGATTACACCCTTGGATGAGAGTAAACAGCCCCAAATCCTTTTGCTTCAATTGAATCGATTCTTGTTCCTCTTGCTCGATTTGAAAATCAATCAACGAACCTCGCCCAATCTTCGATCCTTCAAGGGAATCTGATTGAATCCTTGATCCAAGTCTCCTTTTCTCTTAGTTTCAACTCAGAAAACCCTTAGGGAGAGAAAAATTAGGGTTTGGGACATTCTAACCCTAGCCTCCTCCCTTTTTTTTCTCTCTTCGTTCTTTTAATTAATACCCCCTGTCGCCTCCAACACGGTCGTGTCCCTGGCCGTGTTAAGGACACGGGCTGGTGTTCCTGGCCGTGTTTCTCTCTGTGGCCGTGCCCCATAAGATCTACTTCTTCTTTGGTGTCCAACACGGCCGTGTTTATTCTGTGTTGGTAACACGGCCTGTGTTTGTGACCGTGTTGAGAACACGGCCAGTGTTGAGACCAACACGGCCATGTTCAGCTTCCTCATGCTCGTACTTAGCTCGTTTCGACAGCTTTGACGTCCAATTATGCTCCAATTCTTTCCTTTTTCATTCTTTGACTTCTTTTGGACCTAATGCACACAAACATACGCATAGGGTGAATGTTGGTACCAATTCACATCCAAATATCCATAAAATCGATCTTAAAAACCCCATTTAGATGTGTGTATTTTACGCACATCAAATAACCCCACACTTAGCTCATTGCTTGTCCTCAAGCAATCAAAAGTAAAATAAGGAAAATAAACCACTAAGAGACAACACTTAAACTGACAGACAAACTAGAGAGCTCCTGCACATATCCTTAACAAGTGTAAGTCAAATAGAAAGAAACGAAGCAATCAATTCAAGTATCACAACCAAGATGCTATTGATTCACAAAATACTATCTCAACAAAATTATTTAGAACCAACTCCTCACCAGATTCACTCTAAATCACTCAAAGTGTTTAAAGGGGTAGTGTTTAATCGCTCAATGCATCAACTACTGCCTTACATACTATATGCTTGCTCTTAAATCCTACTCCTACCACTTATGGAGAGTCAACAACCATGTCAAGAGGTCTTTATAAGGGTTGTAATGGGGATTAGGTAGGGGTAGGTAAATTTGGTAAGAGTTGAACCTATGGTGTTCTGCAATGAAATATATGACATGCACACAAGTCACAATAATCACAAGGGGTAAATGATGGATAGTAGTCCAAGGTCGGAAATAGGAATCAAGTCAAAATGTTTAGCTTACTTTCTTTCTTTTCATCACCTTTCCCTCTTATTCTTTTTTTTATATATATTTTTCTTCTTTTTTTTTCTTTCTTTTTTTTTTTGTTTTTTTTCTGTTTTTTTTTTGAATAATCCTAAGGGAAGAACATTCACATAATAGAGTAAATTTCTTTTTGGATTGAAGTAAGCTGCTACAAGATTCCAAAGCTATTCCCAAGACAAAAGTTCCCAATAAAAACAACTCATGTGCAAAATCATAACCCAAAGCAGAATAAAACTAAGTGGTAATAGAATATGATAAAAAATGGTGAAAGAAAGGATTATCTACAAAATCAATAAACAAATGAAGGCTATTTGGCTAGAATGAAAAACCTAAGTGCCTCTATCATACCAAAGTGTTAAACTCTCCTTGTGGCCTTCATAAGCATTACCGAGCAAGTTCTAAAAGTAAAGACAGTAATTGGTACTCTCAACAAGAAATAAATACAAGCATATAAAGTGTATGCTTACAATTTAGTCTCAATTTCTCACAAGTGTGCTTTTTGAGTAGGTTCTAAACAAAAATCATCAAAACAGAATTAAATAAACCAAAGCAACTTAGTGCAAAACTCAAACTAATTATCTTACATTCTTCCGCAAGACTCAACACTATCGGTTTTACCCGATCACATGGACATAAACTGGATTTCAAAAGCAAGTCAATAGTAAGAGCATCGAAACAAAGTGAGAAATTTTCAAAATTTTACAAAAAATTGCACAAAGAATAAACAAATAACTGAGATGGAATAAATGAAATGCGATATATACACTAGAAAAGGCTCTGAATTTCATATACAAAATAATAGAACATGAAAGTAAGTATATATTGATATCACCACCCCACACTTGAAGGACACACTGTCCTCAGTGTACAAAATATATGAAATGAAAAAGGAAAAAGAAACTAATACTGCACTGATTATGGCTCCGGAGTGAAAAGAGGTGCATTAGCGTGTATACTTGTGGAGGAGTGGGCCGCTCTCCGAGGATCGGAAGTAGTGTCACATGTAGGAGCTGGTGGATCAGCAGGAGCGGCCAATAGGAGGCCTACGTCAGTGCTATGTTGAAGGGTGCTCAGTCGGAGAGGGAGGGCCAGCTGGATCATCCGCTAGAGGGATGTCAAAATGGCTCTGCTCTGGAACCCGGCTCTGTGGACAGGCAGGTGCAAAGTTTGTAGCAAAAATATCATAAAACATGTCATTGGCCATAGAGGCCTCTAACCTACCTCCCTACTCAATCAGGGCTTGAAGCATAGCCCTCTGCCTCTCAAACTGAGCCATCATCTGGCTCTGAAACTCAGCCTGACGCTGTAAAAGGTCCTGTTGAAAAACCTCTTGTCGAATGAAATACTACTGCTGCTCCTCTGCCAACCTCTGCACTCTAAGTTGCAACTCTCTAAACTCAATTGAGGAGACTCCTAAAACAGCTGAAGAAGAACCAAAAGGAGCTGAAGTAGACGGTCTGGAGGAAGACTCCGGAATATCAGAAGAAGACGGGACATCCTGTGTACCATGGGCTCGTGGGGCAGGTCGCTCCTCTCTGAGTGCTGCCAAGAGAGCATTCCTCAGTCTATACTCTAGTCCTAGTGAACCCTGCCTACGAGTGACCATCCCCATACTAACCATCTAGGGAAGTCCCAACGTCTCCATCACCCCCAGCTCTGTCAAATGTGGTATCGCTTCCTCCAAAACTCCTAAGCTCCTAGCCAGTTGAGTAATGTAAGCCCCAAAATAGAAAAATACCTTCTTTGAGTTGTTGCAGAAGGCACTGATCTGTCTGGCCAATAAGTACCCCATGTCGACAGACTGGTGCTGGTGCATGCTGTAAAGTATAAACAGTCACGGGTAACTACACCACCGCTTATCTCCGCCTGTGATGGTCCTAGCCAAGAATGCATGCAAGTACCGCAGCCCCTGCAAGTTAGACGCCTTGGATCGGCCGGCATCAGATCCTCGTGTCATCAAATCTCGGCCCACATCTGCGGATATGACACACAGCGTGTATACCGATCAGAAACCTCTCCAACAGATCCTCCTCACCACAAGCCTAAGTGTACCCCAAACTGATGTACACTCATCGTGAAAGTCCGCCTTGCTAGTCCGAAATCGATCGCATCCGGTTGTTGGAAGTCCCGCGAACCGGCTTTGCAGGAAAGAAAGTGTCGGCAAACTCCATACCAACTCCCTATATGTTGGTTCAACAATGTCAAAGAAATGTTGAAATGGGGGCATCTTAAGATATCTCCGACAGTCTCCGGTCTTGCCGCCTATCCTACGCCTTTCCCAAATCTTTGTGCCTCATCGATTGATATCTCCGCTCAAAGGTGGGCTGCCCTTGGAAAAGTAGGAATGGATGGCCGCGGTGGTCTAATTTGGCCCGAATCGGTCGGCAATACCGACGATCAAGAAGAAGAGGAACCATCGGTCCGCCTCCTCTTGTAAACTCCCCGATCCTCGTCTGGTGGACATGGTACCTGAAAAGGAAACTTTTAGTACTAAGGATCAACAAAATTCGGCAAAGATAACGGCATAAAATGGACAAACCAAATGATTTAACTCGATAAAATTAAACTGCTCAATGTCCTGCAAAGAAAATTTAATCCACAACACTGCCAACCGATGCTAACCAATTAAATTTGCAATTCATCCATATGGAGTTTACTTCGCCATAATCCATCACAAGGCAAACCAACATGCTAATATAAAACAGACACAAACAGAGTCGACTATCTATGACAGAGCCTATTGTTTAGCGACCGACAATAATAATAAAGAGAAAAATAAGGAATTAATCACAATCATAAATAATGGTAGAAAAGAAAAACAGAAAATATGAGCAAGTTAAGTATATAAACTATATTAAAGAAAATAAAAGAAAATTAAGCACAAACATGAATGTAAATGCATGCACCAAATAATAAAATAAGGGAATAAACAAAAAATAAATAATAATAAAAAATTAAAACACAAAATTCGAACAAAAATATATATATATATATATATATATATATATATAAATTCGAACTAATATCAAAATAAAATAATGAAAAATGAAGTTGGAGGGTACTTACTTGACAAACGCAATATCCAAAGCCTTCGAGATGAGAAATAAGAAGTGAGAGAGTAAGAGAGGAGATAATTGCCAAACTAAGGGGAGAGCAAAATTTTTGAATATTTTGAATGAAGTGGTATATATAAGCAGTGTGCGGAACACTCCCGTGTTCTCCAACAGGGGACGTTTCATGAACACGGTCAGGATATCGGGTCGTGTTAAGCGAATTAAAACGTGCTGACTTACCACTTCTGAGAACACGCCCGTGTCATGGACACGGTCTTGGACACGAGGACGTGTTATGGACACGGCAAGGCATAAATTACCGTGTTAGCTTCTGTGAACGTGTTCATCTTAGTTTGATTTTATTCAATTAGAACACGGGCCGTGTTAATGAACACGGTCTTGAACACGCCCGTGTTGATCTCCAGATAATGCAAAAGTTGCGATTCTCAGCACTTTCTCATTCTTTCTCACCTGCAAAACCAATAAGTCCTCAACTCATACACTCAACATAAATAAAACTTAACAAAAACCAACTGTAAAACCTAATCAACTAAGTTCACAATGCAAGGGTAAAGTATTCAAATTGAAAAATAGAATTTGGGGTGCCTCCCAAAAGCGCTTCTTTTTGATGTGATGAGTCTTCTTAGCTGGACTCATGGTGAAAAGCAAACGGTGGGGATTGACGACCATCCATCCTTCTTCCAAGCAATTGGCTTCAAGTATCCGCTTAGAGGGATAATCGTCAATGTCCTCTTCCCGACTATCAAGCAGGCTGCCAGTATGATGGGCAAGACTCGCTCCTCGTATAATTGCACGTAGTCATGATTCTCTAGGGGCTCTTCCAATTTGAAAGCTGAAGTTTCAGCAATTGGAAGGATTGACGGTTGGGCAATTTCTTCAGGAACGTCAATGGTTTCCTCTAGTCATTCTCTTGGTTCACTTGCTAGAAGAAACTCGAGCTCCTCCAAGACTTCTTCATTGGATAACTTATGATCATGTTTGCCTCTTCCTTTTCTGGTTCTATCTCCATGTTCAAGAGATCGTCCTGCACAGAAGCATCATGTCAAACATAGTAGATAAACCAGAAAAATTCTCACCTGAATGCAAAGTGACGGCGGTCAAGTGTTCCTCGAATTCAGTAGTGTTTGATGGAGTTCCCAATTGCTCTTCAGCTAGTAACTTGAAGATTAAGCCTACTTGATGCTCTATATTATTAATCGAGGCTTGTTGATCTTCAAGTATCCTCTCTGTTTGTTGGAATCTATCATCAAGACTTGTAATGAACCTCATTATCATTTCCTCCGACACTAACTCTTCATCTTGAGTTGAAGGTGCAAGATTAGGCTGCTGCTGATGTGGTTGCTGAGATTCTAGTGGTTCTGGGCCATCTAAGCTCCATCCATAGGGTGAATAAGTGCTCCACTCTTGATTATAGGTGCTTCCATACGAGTCATTTGGCCAATTGCCCATATAATTCACCTGTTCACAGTTATAAGAATAAGGAGTAAAATCACTGCACAATGGACAATCATTACTCAAATGTAAACCACAATAAAATTCACAAAAAACTTGAGATGAAAGGATAGGAGTGGAGAGTCGATCGAGTCTCAAGAAACGATTCCACTCGAGCTTCTAAAGATGCACGGCTATCCCAATTTTTAGCACTCTCTTGGTTCCTAATCCCATTTTCCAATGCATCATACAAAGAGTTTGAATTTAGCATTGAACCTCCTAATCATTCACTATCTGAATCATAAACTTAAACTAAATAAATATGTACAAATAAAATAAAATAAATAAACAAATAAAAAATAAAAATCATAAAATAATAAGAAAGAAAAAAATGGCTAAATTAACAAATAGCAAATTTCACTCTAGTTTTCATATAATTCCCTCAAGAAGGTGCCAAAACTTGATGGATGCTACTCGTGTTAGCTACAATCTAAGGCGGTGTACCTATCGATGCGATCCTAGCACTAATGGCGAGTATCAAAGTCGTATTCCTCGGAAAGTGAAAGCCCGAGTTACTCCTTTGTTCTTTGTTATATTAACCTAAAATTAGCGATAAATAATTTCTAAACTAACTAATAGCTACAAGCTAAGTCCTAAGGGAGATGCAAGAGTGATTGATAAACGAAATAATCAAGACAAGAAGACAAACCCAAAGGGAATCTAAACTAGTTGGCAATCAAACAAAAGATAAAGGATCGGTGAGTCTAATTATGCTACCCGTGGATTTATTCTTAATCAATTCGGTTTCTCTCTCGAGATAACCGAATTCTTAAACCTAATAACCTAAAGTTGGAATCTCTTCCTAACGATTGATTCTTAAATTAGCATTAAGCTTTAATCCGCCTCTATTAAGCTTTGTTAATTCTTAATCCAGCTAGTCAATTATCCTTATCTCTAAGCGATTATTAACCAGTTCTTGCTATTCAAAATTCCAATTGCCAAATGGACTTCTCAATCACACAAGGCAATCTAAACACACAATTCACAATGTCTCATGAATAATGCATTATCTTATTAATACTGAAAACAAGAAGAATACAAAATTAACCCAAACAATCCAACAATATAATATCAAGCCAACATAGTAAAGAAATCCCAATGGATTTAATCAATCTAGCTAATCATGTTCATCATCAAAGTATACAAGAATTCAATTACAATGATGGGTGCTACTCGTGTTAGCTACAATCTAAGGCAGTGTACCTATCGATGCAGTCTAGCACTAATGGCGAGTATCAAGGTCGTATTCCTCGGGAAAGCGAAAGCCTAGAGTTACTCCTTTGTTCTTTGTTATATTAACCTAAAATGGATGATGAATAAATTCTAAACTAATTATTAACTACAAGCTAAGTCCTAAGGGAGATGCAGGAGTAATTGATAAGTGAAATAATCAAGACAAGAAGACAAACCTAAAGGGAATCTAAACTAGTTGGCAATCAAACAAAAGATAAAGGATCGGTGAGTCTAATTATGCTACCCGTGGACGAATTCTTAACCGAATTCGGTTTTTCTCTCGAGATAACCGAATTCCTAAACCTAATAACCTAAAGTTGGAATCTCTTCCTAACGATTGATTCTTAAATTAGCATTAAGCTTTAATCCGCCTCTATTAAGCTTTGTTAATTCTTAATCCGGCTAGTTAATTATCCTTATCTCTAAGCGATTATTAACCAGTTCTTGCTATTCAAAATTCCAATTGCCAAACGGATTTCTCAATCTCATAAAGCAATCTAAACATCACAATTCACAACGTCTCATGAATAATGCATAATCATATTAATACAGAAAACAAGAAGAATACAAAACCAACTCAAATAATCCAACAATATAATATCAAGCCAACATAGTAAAGAAATCCCAATGGATTTAATCAACATAGCTAATCATGTTCATTCTCAAAATATACAAGAATTCAATTACAACAATAAGCAAAGGTAGAGAAAACCCGATTACACCCTTGGATGAGAGTAAACAGCCCCAAATCCTTTTGCTCCAATTGAATCGATTCTTGTTCCTCTTGCTCGATTTGAAAATCAATCAACGAACCTTGCCCAATCTTCGATCCTTCAAGGAAATCTGATTGAAACCGTGATCCAAGTCTCCTTTTCCCTTGGTCTCAGCTCATAAAACCCTTAGGGAGAGAAAAATTAGGGTTTTGGGACATTCTAACCCTAGCCTCTATTTTTTCTCTTCTTTTCGTTCTTTTAATTAATACCCCTATCGCCTCCAACACGGCCGTGTTCCTGGCCGTGTTCTCAACACGGGATGGTGTTCCTAGCCGTGTTACTCTCTGTGGCCGTGCTCCCTAAAATCTACTTCTTCTTTGATGTCCAACACGGCCGTGTTTGTCCCCGTGTTGGTAACACGGCCCATGTTTGTGACCGTCTTGAGAACACGGCCAGTGTTGAGATCAACACGACCATGTTCAGCTTCCTCATGCTCGTACTTAGCTCGTTTCGACAGCTTTGACGTCCAATTATGCTCCAATTCTTTCCTTTTTCATCCTTTGACCTCTTTTGGACCTAATGCACACAAACATATGTATAAGGTGAGTGTTGAGACCAATTCACATCCAAATGTCCATAAAATCAATCTTAAAAACCCCATTTAGATGTGTGTATTTTATGCACATCAAATAACCCCACACTTAGCTCATTGCTTGTCCTCAAGCAATCAAAAGTAAAATAAGGAAAATAAACCACTAAGGAACAATACTTAAACTGACAGACAAGCTAGAGAGCTCCTGCACATATCCTTAACAAGCATAAGTCAAACAAAGAGAAAAGAAGCAATCAATTCAAGTATCACAACCAAGATGCCAATAATTCACACATATCCTTAACAAGCGTAATTCACACAATACTGTCTCAACAAAATTATTCAGAACCAACTCCTCACCAGATTCACTCTAAATCACTCAAAGTGTTTAAAGGGTAGTGTTTAATTGCTCAATGCATCAACTACTGGCTTACTTACTATATGCTTGCTCTTAAATCCTACTCCTACCACTTATGGAGAGTCAACAACCATGTCAAGAGGTCTTTATAAGGGTTGTAATGGGGATTAGGTAGGGGTAGGTAAATTTGGTCAGAGTTGAACCTATGGTGTTTTGCAATGAATTACATGACCTGCATACAAGCCACAAAAATTATAAGGGATAAACAATGAACAGTAGTCCAAGGTGGGAAATAAGAATCAAGTCCAAATGTTTGGCTCACTTACTTTCTTTCTTTTCATCACCTTTCCCTCTTATTTTTCTATTTCTTTATTTTTTTTTCTTTTTTTTTTCATAAGGGAAGAACATTCACATAATAGAGTGAATTTCCTTTTGGATTGAAGTAAGCTGCTACAAGATTCCAAAGCTATTCCCAAAACAAAAATTCCGAAAAAAACAACTCATGTGCAAAATCATAACCCAAAGCAGAATAAAACTAAGTGGCAATGAAATATGATAGAAAATGGTGAAAGAGAGGGTTATCTACAGAATCAATAAACGAATGAAGGCTATTTGGCTAGAATGAAAAACCTAAGTGCCTCTATCATACCAAAGTGTTAAACTCTCCTTGTGGCCCTCAAAAGCATTACCGAGCAAGTTCTAAAAGTAAAGACAGTACTTGGCACTCTCAAGAAGAAATAAATACAAGCATATAAAGTGTATGCTTACAATTTAGGCTCAATTTCTCACAAGTGTGCTTTTGAGTAGGTTCCAAACAAAAATCATCAAAACAGAATTAAATAAACCAAAGCAACTTAGTGCAAAACTCAAACTAATTATCTTACACTCTTCCATAAAACTCAACACTATCGGTTTTACCCGATCACATGGACATAAACAGGATTTCAAAATCAAGTCAACAGTAAGAGCATCGAAACAAAGTGAAAAATTTTCAAAATTTTACAAAAAAATTGCACAAAGAATAAACAAATAACTAAGATGGGATAAATATCACCCACCTCACACTTGAAGGACACACTGTCCTCAGTGTACAAAATATATGAAATGAAAAAGGAAAAAGAAACTAATACTGCCCTGATTATGGCTTCGGAGTGAAAAGAGGTGCATCAGCGGTATATCGGTATTTGGTCTGTGGTGGAAGAGTGGCTGCTCTCTGAGGATCGGAAGTAGTGTCACATGCAGGAGCTGGTGGATCAGCAGGAGCAGCATCAATAGGAGACTCGTCAGGCTGCTGTGTTGAAAGGTGCTCAGTCGGAGAGGGAGGGCCGGCCTAGATCATCCGCTAGAGGGATGTCAAAATGGCTCGCTCGAACCCGGCTCGTGGACAGGTGCAAAGTCTGTAGCAAAAAATATCATCGAACATGTCATTAGCCATAGAGGCCTCTAACCTACCTCCCTGCTCAATCGGGGCTTGAAGCATAGCCTCGCCTCAACCGAGCCATCGTCGGCTCAAACTCACCGACACTGTAAAGGTCCCGTTGAAAAGCCTCTTGTCAAATGAAATGCTATCGCTCCTCTGCCAACCTCTGCACTCTAAGCTGCAGCTCTCTAAACTCAATTGGGGAGACTCCTAAAACAGCTGAAGAAGACCCAAAAGGAGCTAAAGTATACGGTCTGGAGGAAGACTCTAGAATATCAGAAGAAGGTAGGACATCCTGTGTACCATGGGCTCGTGGGGCAGGTCGCTCCTCTCTGAGTGCTGCCAAGAGAGCATTCCTCAGTCTATACTCTGGTCCTAGCGGACCCTGCCTACGAGTCACCATCCCCATACTAACCATCTGGGGAAGTCCCAACGTCTCCATCACCCCCAGCTCTGTCAAATGTGGTATCGCTTCCTCCAAAACTCCTAAGCTCCTAGCCAGTCGAGTAATGTAAGTCCCAAAACAGAAAAATACCTTCTTTGAGTTGTTGCAGAAGGCACTGACCGTCTCGGCCAATAAGTACCCCATGTCGATGGACCGGTGCATACCGTAAAGTATAAACAGTCCCACGGGTAACTACACCACCACTATCTCCCCCGCCAATGATGGTCCTAGCCGATGTGCATGCAAGTACCATGATCCCTCAAGCAAGTTAGGCGCTTGGGCCTCAACCCTCGGTGTCATCGAAATCTCAGCCCACATCTGCGGATATGACACACCGAGCGTGTGTATACAGCTGACTATAAACCTCTCCGGTTGCATCCTCCTCGGTCCACAAGCCTAAGTGTACCCCAAACTGTTGTACACTCATCGTGAAAGTCTGCCTTGCTAGTCTGAAACTGATCGCATCCGGTTGTTGGAAGTCCCGCAACGGCTTTGCAGGAAAGAAAGTCTTGGCAAACTCCACAGTCAAATCCCTATATGTTGGTTCAACAATGTCAAAGAAATGTTGAAATGGGGGTGTCTCAAGATATCGGTGATTGCGGTACCGCAAGTCCGACGGTCTCCGTCTTGGCCTATCCTACGTCCCTTTCCCAAATCTTTGTGCCTCATCGATTGATATCTCTGCTCAAAGGTGGGCTGCCCTTGGAAAAGTAGGAATGGATGGCGCTGCGGTGGTCTAATTTGGCCTGAACTAGTCGGTGCAGCGCCTGACGATCGAGAGGAAGAGGAACCATCGGTCCGCCTCCTCTTGTAAACTCCCGATCCTCGTCTGGTGGACATGGTACCTGAAAAGGAAACTTTTAGTACTAAGGATCAACAAAATTCTAGCAGCATAACGGCATAAAATGGATAAACCAAATGATTTAACTCGATAAAATTAAACTGCTCAATGTCCTGCAAAGAAAATTTAATCCACAACACTTCCAACCGACGCTAACCAATTAAATTTGCAATTCATCCATATGAAGTTTACTTCGCCATAATCCATCACAAGGCAAACCAACATGCTAATGTAAAACAGACACAAACAGAGTTGACTATCTATGACAGAGCCTATTGTTTAGCGACCGACAATAATAATAAAGAGAAAAATAAGAAATTAATCACAATCATAAATAATGGTAGAAAAGAAAAACGGAAAATATGAGCAAGTTAAGTATATAAACTATATTAAAGAAAATAAAAGAAAATTAAGCACAAACATGAATGTAAATGCATACACCAAATAATAAAATAAGGAAATAAAAAAAAATAAAAAAAAAATTGAAACACAAAATTCCAACACAAAGAAAATATAAATTCGAACTAATATCAAAATAAAATAATGAAAAATGAAGTTGGGGGGTACTTACTTGACAAATGCAATATCCAAAGCCTTCGAAATGAGAAATAAGATGTAAGAGAGTAAGAGATGGGGGAGAGCAAAATTTTTTTGAATGAAGTGGTATATATAGGCAAGTGTGCGGAACACGCCCGTGTGCGACAACATGGGCCGTGTTCATGAACACGGTATGGATATCGGGCCGTGTTAAGCGAATAAAAACGTGCTGACTTACCACTTCTCAGAACACGCCCGTGTTACGGACACGGTCTTTGACACGGGAACGTGTTGTGGACACGGCAGGGCATAAATGCCCGTGTTAGCTTCTGTGAACGTGTTCAGCTTAGTTTGATTTTCTTCAATCCGAACACGGGCCGTGTTAATGAACACAGTCTTGAACACGCCCGTGTTGATCTCCAGATAATGCAAAAGTTGCTATTCTCAACACTTTCTCACTCTTTCTCACCTGCAAAACCAATAAATCCTCAACTCATACACTCAACATAAATAAAACTTAACAAAAACCAACTACAAAACCTAATCAACTAAGTTCACAATGCAAGGGTAAAGTATTCAAATTGAAAAATAGAATTTGGGGTGCCTCCCAAAAGCGCTTCTTTTTTATGTGATGAGTCTTCTTAGCTGGACTCATGGTGAAAAGCAAACGGTGGGGATTGGCGACCATCCATCCTTCTTCCAAGCAAATGGCTTCAAATATCCGCTTAGAGGGATAATCGTCAACTTCCTCTTCCCGACAGTCAACAAGCTGCCAGTATGATGGGCAAAACTCGCTCCTCATATATTTGCATGTAGTCATGATGCTCTAGGGGCTCTTCCAATTTGAAAGCTAGATTTTTAACAATTGGAAAGATCGACGGTTGGGCAATTTCTTCAGGAATGTTGATGGTTTTCTTCAGTCCTTGGCTTGGTTCACTTGCTAGGAGAAACTCGAGCTCCTCCAAGACTTCTTCATTGGACAACTCGTGCTCATCTTCCATCATCGAAGGGACTTGTGGAAAATCCACCAAAAATTCCTCTAACTGCAACTCAGCATCATCAACTGTGTATTCTTGTTGGTAGTCTTTCAGAGGGATCATGTTTGCCTCTTCCTTTTCTGGTTCTATCTCCATGTTCAAAGAGTCGTCCTGCACATAAGCATCATCGTCAAACATAATAGATAAACCAGAAAAATTCTCACCTGAACACAAAGTGATGGCGCTCAAATGTTCCTCGGATTCAGCAGCGTTTGATGGAGTTCTCAATTGCTCTTCCGCTAGTAACTTGAAGATTAAGCCTACTTGATGCTCTATGTTGTTAATCGAGGCTTGTTGATCTTCAAGTATCCTCTCTGTTTGTTGGAATCTTTCCTCAAGACTTGTTATGAACCTCATCATCAGCTCCTCTGACACTAACTCTTCATCTTGAGTTGAAGGTGCAATATTAGGCTGCTGATGTAGTTGCTGAATTCCTAGTGGTTCTTGGCCATCTAAGCTCCATCCAAAGGGTGAATGAGTGCTCCACTCTTGATTCTAGGTGCTTCCATACGAGTCATTTGGCCAACTTCCCGTATAATTCACCTGTTCACAGTTATAAGAACAATGAGCAACATCACTATACAATGGACAATCATTACACACATGTAAACCACAACAAAATTCACAAAAGACTTGAGATGAAAAGATAGGAGAAGAGAGTTGATCGGTAGCCCTGCAAAACGATTCCACCCGAGCATCTAAAGATGCACGGGCATCCCAATTTTTAGCACTCACTTGGTTCCTATTCTCATTTTCCAATGCGTCATACAAAGATTTTGAGTTTAGCATTGAACCTCCTTATCATTCACTATCTGAATCATAAACTTAAGCTAAATAAATATGTACAAATAAAATAAAATAAATAAACAAATAAAAATAAAAATCATAAAATAATAAGAAAGAAAAAAAAATGGCTAAATTAACAAATAGCAAATTTCACTCTAGTTTTCAAACAATTCCCCGGCAACGGCGTCAAAAACTTGATGGGTGCTACTCGTGTTATCTACAATCTAAGGCAGTGTACCTATCGATGCAGTCTAGCACTAATGGCGAGTATCAAGGTCGTATTCCTCGGGAAAGTGAAAGCCCAGAGTTACTCCTTTGTTCTTTGTTATATTAACCTAAAATGGATGATGAATAAATTCTAAACTAACTATTAACTACAAGCTAAGTCCTAAGGGAGATGCAGGAGTAATTGATAAGTGAAATAATCAAGACAAGAAGACAAACCCAAAGGGAATCTAAACTAGTTGGCAATCAAACAAAAGATAAAGGATCGGTGAGTCTAATTATGCTACCCGTGGACGAATTCTTAACCGAATTCGGTTTCTCTCTCGAGATAACCGAATTCCTAAACCTAATAACCTAAAGTTGGAATCTCTTTCTAACGATTGATTCTTAAATTAGCATTAAGCTTTAATCCGCCTCTATTAAGCTTTGTTAAAATCCGGCTAGTTAATTATCCTTATCTCTAAGCGATTATTAACCAATTCTGGCTATTCAAAATTCCAATTGCCAAACGGATTTCTCAATCTCATAAAGCAATCTAAACATTACAATCCACAACGTCTCATGAATAATGCATAATCTTATTAATACTGAAAACAAGAAGAATACAAAACCAACTTAAATAATCCAACAATATAATATCAAGCCAACATAGTAAAGAAATCCCAATGGATTTAATCAACATAGCTAATCATGTTCATTCTCAAAATATACAAGAATTCAATTACAACAATAAGCAAAGGTAGAGAAAACCCGATTACACACTTGGATGAGAGTAAACAGCCCCAAATCCTTTTGCTCCAATTGAATCGATTCTTGTTCCTCTTGCTCGATTTGAAAATCAATCAACGAACCTTGCCCAATCTTCGATCCTTCAAGAAAATCTGATTGAAACCTTGATCCAAGTCTCCTTTTCCCTTGGTCTCAGCTCATAAAACCCTTAGGGAGAGAAAAATTAGGGTTTTGGGACGTTCTAACCCTAGCCTCTATTTTTTCTCTTCTTTTCGTTCTTTTAATTAATACCCCTATCGCCTCCAACACGGCCGTGTTCCTGGCCGTGTTCCTAGCCGTGTTACTCTCTGTGGCCATGCTCCCTAAAATCTACTTCTTCTTTGATGTCCAACACAGCCGTGTTTGTCCCCGTTTTGGTAACACGGCCCATGTTTGTGACTGTGTTGAGAACACGGCCAGTGTTGAGATCAACACGGCCATGTTCAGCTTCCTCATGCTCGTACTTAGCTCGTTTCGGCAGCTTTGACGTCCAATTATGCTCCAATTCTTTCCTTTTTCATCCTTTGACCTCTTTTGGACCTAATGCACACAAACATATGTATAAGGTGAGTGTTGAGACCAATTCACATCCAAATGTCCATAAAATCAATCTTAAAAACCCCATTTAGATGTGTGTATTTTACGCACATCATACAACAATAAGGAAAGGTAGAGAAAACCCGATTACACCCTTGGATGAGAGTAAACAGCCCCAAATCCTTTTGCTTCAATTGAATCGATTCTTGTTCCTCTTTCTCGATTTGAATATCAATCAACGAACCTCGCCTAATCTTCAATCCTTCAAGGGAATCTGATTGAAACCTTGATCCAAGTCTCCTTTTCTCTTAGTTTCAACTCAAAAAACCCTTAGGGAGAGAAAAATTAGGGTTTGGGACGTTCTAACCCTAGCCTCCTCCCTTTTTTTTCTCTCTTCGTTCTTTTAATTAATACCCCTTGTCGCCTCCAACATGGCCGTGTCCCTGGCCGTGTTAAGGACACGGGCTGCTGTTCCTGGCCGTGTTTCTCTCTGTGGCCGTGCCCCATAAGATCTACTTCTTCTTTGGTGTCCAACACGGCCGTGTTTATTCCGTGTTGGTAACACGACCTGTGTTTGTGACCGTGTTGAGAACACGGCCAGTGTTGAGACCAACACGGCCCTGTTCAGCTTCCTCATGCTCGTACTTAGCTCATTTCGGCAGCTTTGATGTCCACTTATGCTCCAATTCTTTCCTTTTTCATTCTTTGACTTCTTTTGGACCTAATGCACACAAACATACGCATAGGGTGAATGTTGGTACCAATTCACATCCAAATATCCATAAAATCGATCTTAAAAACCCCATTTAGATGTGTGTATTTTACGCACATCAAACCCTATAAGAGCGGTATTTGTATAAACATTAAAAAATAACTCCATAAAGGGAATATATTTGTGAGTATGAAAAAAAACCCTATAAAAGGGATATATTCATGAATATGAGAAAACATCCCCATCCCAGGGTTAGATTTGTATGTATGAGAAATCAATCCCATAAAATGGGTATATTTTTTAATATAAGAAAACAACCCTGTAGGAGCAGTATATTTGTAAATGTTAGAAGAGAACCGCGTAAGAGAATTATATTTGTGAATGTGAGAAAACAACCCCGTAAAAGTAGAATATTTGTCAATATAAGAAAATAACCCCATAAGTGCAGCATATTTATAATTATGAGAAAAAAATCCCATTAAAATGGGTAAATTTATGAATATGAGAAAATAACCTCGTAAGAGGGGTATATGTATGAGTATAAAATAAAACCCCATAAAAAATGTATATTTTTTAATATGAAAAACAACTCCGTAAGTAGTGTATATTTGTGAGTATGAAAAGACAACCTCGTAAAGGGATATATTTTTTAATATGAAAAAATAACCCTATAAGGGGTATATTTATGAATACTAGAAAACAACCCCGTATGTGGGGTATATTTGTGAGTATGAGAAAGCAACTCCATATAAGGGGTATGTTTTTAATATGAGAAACCAACCCCATAAAAGGGTTATGTTTGTAAATACTAGAAAACAACCTCATAAGAAAGGTCATTTGTGAGTATGATAAACGAATCCTAGAAAAGGGGTGTATTTGTAAATATTACAAAATAACCCCATAAGTGGAGTATATTTGTGAGTATGAGAAAACAACCCCGTAAAATGGATATATTTGTCAATATAAGAAAACAACCCCGTAAGTGGGATATATTTGTGAGTATGAGAAAACAACCCCGTAAATGGAGTATATTTATGAACCTGAGAAAACAACCCCGTAAGAAGGGTATATTTGTTAGTATATGAAAACAACCCCACAAAAGGGCTATATTTTTTATATGAGAAAGCAACTCCGTAAGAGGGGTGTATTTGTAAATTTTAGAAAATGACCCTCTAAGATGGTATATTTATGAGTATGAGAAAACAATCCCGTAAAGGGGATATATTCATGAATATGACCAAATAACCCCGAAAGAGGGGTATATTTATATGTATGAAAAAGCAACCCCGTAAAAGGAGTATATTTTTTAATATGAGGAGAGAACCCTATAAGAGGGATATATTTGTAATTATTAGAAAACGACCCAGTAAGAAGAGTAGATTAGGTAGATCTCACATGCTATAATACTTGTATGTAGGAATATAAATCGTTGTATTTATAAGGAATAGCCCGTTAAAGAATAAAATTCAAAATAAGGAAGTTGGTTTCCGGATCCATCTCTAGATGTGACAAAGCTTCCTTATGGAATCAAGAAACCTTACTCAATTAGTAAAAGTGTCTGATAGCGGCGACTTCCATCTCCGCAATAGTGTGTTCCTATTAGGTTGAGAAGCCTTACTGTGTCGTAGTCATTCGAGACACTTAGGTGCGCGCCCGAAACTGCCATCCATAGTGGCAACTCCACTAGGGATAAGAGAAGTTGATTCTGATGTATCCCTATTCTTAATTTTATTATTTAACGAGTTATTCTTGCATTACATACTTTGCATTCTAGTCCTTATAGCCTCAATGGCGCCAATTAGTGGTTCTTTGGCTCCATTTGAACTTTAGAATTACGACACTGGCTAACCATCACTCATAAGTAATGAGTGAGTTTCCTTTGTCGCATGGACCCTTGATTGGGGAAACGAGCCAAGGAAGGACACTTTTTACTTGTAAGAGCCTATTACCCATACCTAAGACCCAAGTCATAGTAATGATCATAGAATCTTCCCTAGGAACCCTATTACTTGTTATTAGAGATACTCTCTTTTATAAATAGTTTTAAGCCCGCATATTGAAAGGCCTTGGCCCAAAATCATGGCAACAGGCCTTAAGAAGGCCCGAAAATATATAAGCTTTACCTTTATGTCTAAAAGTATTAATCTTGTTTGTTTAATTTACTGTGAGTACTTATGGCATGCGCGTTGGGACTACTATCCCCTGTTAAGACAAAAGAGCGGTAGGCTTAAGAGGGTACCTATCTCACTAAAGATTTGGTCAGTGCTAGAATATCTTAAAAGACCAAGACATCAAGCTTCTATGACCAAAGTTAAAGTTGCACCAAAGATGGCCAACGAAAGAGCTAACAAGCAAGATGTCGAGATCCTCAAGAACGCTGTGATTGAAGAACTAAGGGATGTGATTGGGAGGAACAAGTTTTGGCTGGAATGACTACAAATCAAGCCCTATCCGCTGCTCCAATTGCACCAACCGCCCCTGCAATAGCTGATCCTCTTGTTGTTGTTGACCAAGTTATGATCACTGCTAAAACTACTGCCGCCACTCCAACTGTTGTTAATGCGAATGCTAAAGACCTTACTAGAAGGGGAGCGCCCCAGAACTTCTAGGATTTTGATGAGTTCATGTTGGACCAGACTAAGAGGGAGACTACCTTTGCCACTAATGAAGCTGTGAATGGCTTAAGTGTTAGGCTTGATAAGATGCAAGACATGTTAAAAATCAAAGGGTTGGACCCTACCTATTCCGAAGAGCTAGTTTTGACTGTTGAAGACAAGCTGCCTGCTACTCAGTTGAATAGAACTAAAATTATCAAGCTATTTGTTTTGTCCTTGACCTACTGTAAATTGGTACCATAATCTGGAAAAATCCATCAAAGCTGAATAGTGAGATTTATATAATTCTTTTGTCAAGAAATATGATTATAACACTCATTTGGAGGTGTAAATAAGGGACCTTGAGTCCACCAAGCAAAAACTAAATGAATCCTTTTCTGATGTCTTGATTAGATGGAGGAATAACGTTGGATTAATGAAGAAAAAGCCTTCTAAAAAGGACCAAGTTTGTATGATGGTCCGAAATATTTTTCTAGGATGGGTTAAGAGGCTACAGATGATGAACCTGAAGACCTTCATGAATTTATATGATGATGGACTTTAAGTTCAAGAAATCAAGAATGATAAAAGAAAGACTGCACGAACTAGTGGAAGGCCAAATTATCAGGCTAGAGAGAATAGAACTTTAGATGTGAATGCAGTCCAGTAATCGAGGAGGTTTTCTAATTTCAAGCAGCCTCTTTCGAAGATCTTCGAAAGGCTAGTACATAATGGCCTACTCCTACCAACCGCCCTCAAGAAGCCACCAAACCCTAAAGCACTTGGTTATAGACCCAACACCTACTACAAATTCCGCCAAGCACCCGACACCACATAAACAACTGTATCTGCCTTAAACACGAACTCCAAGACCTTATTGATGCTAGAAAGCTTACTGACTCTGACCAACTCAGTACTAAGCAAAATCCCTTACCTAACTACAACAATACACCACCCCCAAACTAGGCATCATGATCTCCTCTTATTTCAGTGAAGAGAATGTCATGAAGACATTCCCTTACCTAAAACAAAACCAGAGCCAGACCCAAAAAGTCCATAAAGAACCTTCACTGAACTAGGAGCACCATTATGTGTTGTGTTCGAAAACCTAGTTAGGAGCAAGAAACACAAGCCCCTATCATCGAGAAGCAGTCCTAGCCCTCACAATGGTCAATATTGTGAGTATCACTAGACTTTTAGGCATGTGATGGATCAATGCAATCGTCTCAAGCATGAAATTCAGGACTTGATAGATTATGGGGAATGGCAAATGGAACAACCTCCTGAGGACGAGTACGAAGACCTGTTAGGGTGGTCAAGTTTGACTTCAAGGTCTATTATTCAAGGCCCCCTTCAACTGACATTCAGATTGAAGACATTGTGCCGAGTAGTGTGGGATCGAATGACGATAATCAAGCAACTAGTGGCTCTTGCCTTCTAGAGGTATGAAAGGAGGGTGAGAAGAAGTTAGTGATACCTATAGACATCTAGTATAATTTCAAAAATGAGTGTGAAGTCCAAGCCATTGGGGCAAAGGATATATATGCAGACAATGACTTTGATAAGAAAGCTGAGCTAGTGAGGAATGGTAAGAACAAATAGGCACAAGAGTTAAAGCAGGTTGAGAAAAAACTAGAAGAAGAGGAAAATGAGCTATTAGAAGAGCTAACAAAGAAAAAGAAGACAACTGACATTTAGGAGCTGCTAATGCATTCACAAGACTATAGAAAGGCTCTAATTCAGGCTTTATCTATTATCACCATAAGCACAACAACTACCCCCCGAGCAAATGGTCAAAACGATAACCGACAAGACCACTGGGATGATCACTTTCTCGAATGTGGATCTACCACTAGAGGTTTCAGCCATTGATGGTTTCAGACAAAATGATGGGTATAAGATCTGCTCCATACTCTACCTGATCAATGATGCTAGCAATCTTTATATCTCCCCATTCCTGAGGAGAAATTAGCAAAAATTGGATATAAAGGTAAAAGCCCAACATTTGAATCCAAGCAAGAGTTCCTTTTTCTTTCTTCTAACAACAAGAGGTTAGAGAAGTAAGGGTAATGTGCTCACGAACAGAATGAAAAAGTACTTCAGCTAGGGGCATGTTAAAAAGCTCCACCAGTTTGCTAGGAAAAAGGATCATCAAGCCTTGGCAAAGCAATCGGATGAGAAGAATCTATAAGGCCTCCAAGAATGGCAGAAAACTCTTCAATCATAGGGCATAGTGATGAGCATAGTTTTACACATATTTGCTTGCATATTATTGCGTATGTTCTTAGCAATTATTGTGCTTTTATTCCCAGATCACCCGTGTTTTATGTTCTTTTGCATTTCAGGAACATTTATAGGACCATCATCGTTGTTTAAGCAATTATAGATCAATACGTGCGGAAACGGACGAGAATTCATCAAGATCGGACAAGAGCCCGCAATGCATACATTGAGCACGGCCTGGACTCTGGCCGTGCTCAACCATTGGCTTTGATTCTTGAAATTGGCACTTTGGGCACGGTTTCCGTAGCCACCACGGCCTTCAGCACGGCCCGTGGTGGATAACACGGGGAGAAACACGGCCCGTGGTAGCCAACACGGGGAGAAACACGGCCGTGGTGAAACCCTACTTGGTGAGATCCACGATTTCGACCGGCATGGACTCGGCCGTCTTGACCAAAGACGGCCTTGACCACGGCCGTCTTGAGTTAAATATATAAGAAAAATTCATTTTCTTAGAGAAAAAGGGGAAAAAGAGTGACATTGAGCCCAGTGGGCTGGTTCGGTTCTCGCACAACACTTGAGTGCGAGAGAGTTGCGTGGTAAGAATCCGGAATCGTAAGATTAAAAACAAGATGGTGGAGCAATTCAAGAGGCAGTTTAGGAGATTAATCAAAGTGTAGATCCAGTTTGGGTATTCATCCAATTCGAGAGAAAAGGGTGTACATGTTTTATTTTCATTATTCTTTCATTATAATTGATTTCCTAGATTGTTTTAAACATGAACATGTTTAGCTAGACTGATTTAATCCATTGGGATTTCTTTACTATGTTGGCTTGATATTATATTGTTGGATTGTTTGAGTTGGTTTTGTATTCTTCTTGTTTTCGGTATTAATAAGATTATGCATTATTCATGAGACGTTGTGAATTGTGATGTTTAGATTGCTTTATGAGATTGAGAAATCCGTTTGGCAATTGGAACTTTGAATAACAAGAGCTGGTTAATAATCGCTTAGAGATAAGGATAATTAACTAGCCGGATTAAGAATTAACAAAGCTTAATAGAGGCGGATTAAAGCTTAATGCTAATTTAAGAATCAATCGTTAGGAAGAGATTCCAACTTTAGGTTATTAGGTTTAGGAATTCGGTTATCTCGAGAGAGAAACCGAATTCGGTTAAGAATTCACGGGTAGCATAATTAGACTCACTGATCCTTTATCTTTTGTTCGGATGCCAACTAGTTTAGATTCCCTTTGGGTTTATCTTCTTGTCTTGATTATTTCACTTATCAATTACTCCTGCATCTCCCTTAGAACTTAGCTCGTAGTTAATAGTTAGTTTAGAATTTATTCATCATCCATTTTAGGTTAATATAACAAAGAACAAAGAAGTAACTCTGGGCTTTCGCTTTCCCGAGGAATACGACCTTGATACTCGCCATTAGTGCTAGACTGCATCGATAGGTACACTGCCTTAGATTATAGCTAACACGAGTAGCACACATCACACAGCTCTCGCCTATTGAATATAAAAACATGGTCTCTTAGACACCAAAAGCTGACAGCATAAAACCCAGGCATGTTACGAACTAGTGCAACCGTCTCATGCATGAGATTCAGGACTTAATCCACTCTAGAGAATGGGAGGTTGAGCAACTTCCTCAATATGAGTGTGAAGACTTGCTAGGGCAGCCCTTGGGCAAATTTAACTTCAAGGTCTGATATTCAAGGCCTACTTCGACCGATATTCGAATTGTGGATATTGTGCCAAGTGGTTGGGGATCAAACAACAATTAAGCCACTTGTGAGCCTTGTCTCCTCAACATTTGGAAAGAAAAGGAAAAAAAAAGTTGGTCATGGCTATTAACATATGGTATAGCTCTAGGGATGAGTGTGAAGTTCAAGACACTGAAGCCAAGGACATCTATGCAAATAACGATTTTGAGACTGAGCCAGCGGGTAAGGGTAAGGATTCGGGGTACAACTGCTGAAGCAAGATAAGCAAGCACCTGAAGATGGGGATGCCGCATTGTTAGAACGGTGGAAGAAGGAGAAGAGGACAGCTGATGCATTCTTCAGATCACAGAAAGGCTATCATTCAGGCCTTTTCTGGTATAAGTGTTAACACAGCAAGTACCCCTAAGGAGATGACCAAAAAGGTAACTGACAAGACCACTGAGATGATCACCTTCTCGGATGAAGACCTACCACTTGAGGGAAGAGACCATAATAAAGCCCTCTACACAGCAACAGAAGTAAAGGGGAAGAGAACCCCATGTATGATAGTGAATGATGGGTCAATTATCAACGTATGTCCTTCTCGTATATTCCTTAAGCTGGGGATGACTGTGAAAGACCTGAAACCATCAGATCTGGTTATAAGGGCATACGATTAGACAAAAAGAGATGTAAAAGGAATGTTTTTAGCACTGGTGAAGATGGATCCTATTAAATCCTGGGTGGAGTTCACCGTCCTGGACATCCTAGTAACTTTTGCATTATTATTAGAAAATTCATGGTTTTATGCCTTCGGAGGATTTCCTTCCACTATACATCAGAAGGTAAAATTCCCACATGAAGGTGAGATTGTCACCATCAACATCGAAGGTGGTAAGGTTATCTTAGCTATTCAATAAGCTGTCAAGGAGCTAGATGCCCCTACTGGATTCCAAGTTGATGTTCTCTATGAGGACTACATGGATCTAAAGTAGCTAGCATGTTCAAGAAAATAAACTTCATGCTTGGAATGCTGCTGGGAAGGAATCAGCAAGGAATTACGGAGCTATCGGACTTCAAAGGTCAGAAGACTCTCCGAGGATTGGGTTATTTTGAAGAGGAAGATGATGGCAAGCTAAAGGGTAAGACTCTAAAAGATCTGTTCATCCAAGAGTACAAGCCCTACTCTAGGGAGCCTAGACCTATTAATTTAGTTGGGACTGAGATACCAAGGTTCGAGATTTTAGAGAACTTGATCATCAAGAGGATGGTTGAGTTGAGTATCAAGGAAGTCCGAGAGAAGGTCACCACTAAGATGGAAGAGTTGAAGCTAGAAAAATTCACCACCCCGCTGGAGAAAATAAGTCAAGAGGAACTAGCTGCTCTTATTGAAAATAACATTATTAATATTTTATGATGATGTAACAGCGTCCAACATTTATAAGAATGTTGTTTCTTTCCTTTCCAAGATCAATGATATGAACGATTTAGCTTACTTGTGCAATGTTTTTCTTAATGGTAGTGTGCGTTTTGATAATCATGACATGTGCATGTTTGACATCAATTTCGTACAAATTGATTCATTTAAATTAGGCACATATGCAAATCCACAGAACATTTTGATAGATCTTGATGAATCTTAACAAGCTCAATTAGTTCTGGAATTAATGTGATTAACTAGCTTTTTTAGATCTTTTAATCTTGTTCAATAAGGAGTGTCCTTATTTGTAGGGATTTCTAGATGAAGTATCCTAGTTGACATGTGATTCTTTGTCTTAAGACATCCTAGTTGTCTTAGGATTATAATTACTTGTCCTAATAAGATTAGGAGATTAATTAAAAGATTATTTTAATAGAAGTATTATTAATCCTTTAGGACAAGGACTTGTAATTTTAAAATCCTAGTTGGACTAGGAAGTTGTCTAGATTAAGACAAGAGTTTGACTTTTGTCCTAAATTCTAAACATGTTTGAAAATAATATAAATTTAAAGAGAATTTCTATTTTTTAAATATAATTTAATTAATTTCAATTCTCATTGATTTATGTTATCCTAGAACTTATGTCTTAGTATCCTAGTATGACTAGGTTGTTTGTCTTAATTAAGATATAAGTTTAGCTTTATATCTTAATGTTTAACTTTGTGTCCTAAAAGGACATAAAATTAAAATTAAGGTTATTTTAAAGAGAATTAGTTATTAATTAAATCTAATTTAATTAATTTTAATTCTCTACAACTTTCTTTAACTAAGACTAAATATTGGTTTCCTAGTATGACTAGAATTAATAAAGTTTATTTGGTCAAAGCTTAACTTTATATCCTAATTTTTTACTTTGGCCGAAAGTTACACTCTAAACTATGGAGACTTTTTATTTTAATATGATTTAGTTATTTTCATTCTCCATACCTCATTTGCTCCTAATTGCATGCAATGATCAAATAACTTGAATTATGCTATCTTGATTCTTTTATATGCTTTATGTAATATGATTATATTTGGCATATGATTGATGGTTATGGACTATTAAGACCAATGTGATTGTATTGAATGGTTGAATGTTTTGATTTGGTATTTTTGAAATAAGGATTTCGCTCCTTGCCTTTCTCTAATTTTCTCTACGTTGTAAAATTCTTTTCTCATCTAACTCCCTTGAATGTAACTCAAGGTTTCTCTAAATCTTACGTAATTGTTATATGGTTTTAGGTTACTTAGTTAGAATTTTATTTTGTAATCCGAATGGAGATATGGTGCCAAAAGGAGATGAAAGGGATATTGCTTTAAGACTTGGAAATCATGAAGGCAATACCTAAGTTTTGACCATCTAGTTATCTTTATGGCTCGAGATAACTAGTTTAGAAAGTCCATGATCATCCATAGTAGTTTGGCATGCTTAGCTTATATTTTATATGTGATGTATGATATATATGCATGATCATGCCCAAGCATAAAATTCTTATATTTGATATTTATATATTCATGTTAAAGCAGGAGACCTTAATCAACGCTTAATAACAAATTTCTCATTTAATATTAAGTCACATGTTAAGAACATGATTAAGTTGCCTTCCATAATTAAAAAAAGAATGGGAGCCTTGTTCATAGGTCAATTTCTTGAGTCACTTAAGGTTGCCTATTACTTGGGCATGTTCTCTATTTTAATTGATAGGTCTTACTTAACTATCTTATATAAGTCGAATGAGTCACTCATGTTTATATGAAGATAGAGGCATGAATTAGGTTAAACATATATGATGTTTGAAACATCATAAAATATGTTTGGACAAACGTTGTTATCGCCTAATTGATCTAGAAGTTGTATAGAGATACAAGTGACAAATAGTTGTCTACCTAATTTATTTTAATATGTTTGTTGAGTCACTCAAGATCATTATTAAAATAGATGAAATTCTAGCATACTAGAATAGCTAAATTGTTAGCGTCCCGAATTGATACTGAGCAAAGATAGGTCCTGGCTCGAACTCTGGCAAGATAATAAGAATCCTCTATAGTCCTCCGTATTGACGGACAAATTGGGAGGGAGTATAAAAAGAGCTAAAATCCAGCCCTAAAAGTATAATGCATGAGGTATATGTCTCCCATGTGAAGTGAGTCAAACGCCACCCGGGGTACATCCAATGCACCTCCTAATGTGAGTCAAATGCCACTCATGCCATTCGGCATGGTTATTGGCAGGTCGTTGGCATGTGCGACTCAAGAAGTGTTGAGCACTATACTTCAATAGAGCCACGCGCGGGACAGTGATGAGGCTCAATCTCTACTGTAACTATATCTAAAATATAAATAAATAAATAAATAATGATAAATGAATGAAAAGAGTAAAAAGGCAAGTATGCTAAGTTGAAAATTCTAAAGAGTGACTTAGACAAAAATTAGGACAAGCTCAATAGATTGAAAACTCAAAAATTAGCGATCTAAGAAAAATTAGAGCATGAAAGCCATAAATAAATATTATATATGGGGCAGATAAGATACCTGGATGATGATTAAGCCTTAAAGTCGGTTACTTTTACCCTTTCAGAATCAAATCTAATCCTACCAAGGTCTCTTCTAGGATCGGCAGAAGTGTTGAGCACTATACTTCTCTCTCTCTATATATATATACACACACACACACGAGATGACAACAAATAAAATCCATAAGGCAAAAAGCATAAATAATTTGACCAAGATATTATTGAGCTCTTAAACTTCAAAATAATTATGTTATACCTCTAAAGCTTGAAAAGCAACATAATAATAGTAGTGTTAATTTTTCTTTCATCTAAGTCAAAGAAAAATTAACATTTTATAATTTATATCAACTAAAAATGGAATTAATACTCCTCACATGTAAAAAAAGCATGAGTTGAATCAAATGCCATTATACATGAAACAAAGAGTTATATTCAAGGATGTAATTATTCTGTTTTTAAACTTTACCGGTGTCATTAAACTAAAGTGAAGTTTAAGAATTTAAGAATTTAATTATATTTCGTTTCAGGAACATATACGTAACTTTTGCTAGTCTATAATATATAAATACCAGAGCTTATATAAAACACCCAACTGCTATTACAAAACAAAATATTCAACCTCCTTACTAGAAAATCAAAATACAAACAAGGCCTACCCAGTTCAGGAAAAACACATGCTAAATTCACTTTACTGATTGCAGATCAGAGATGTCTGGCCTGTATCCTGCTAAATATGCAAGCATATCAATCAACGAGGGCCAAAAAGGTCCATAGAAAGATCTTTCCATCCTGCTACAGCACTTGGACAATTCCACCTTCAGCTCCTTCCACATCACCAGCAGAAGTGGATGTACCTTGTGATGCAATAGCCATGACCTCTCCAGGGGGTGGATGGTCAAATTTGCATGTAGCACCATATTTGCATGTGCCAGTCTTCATATAATACGGACAGTGAACAGCACCCTGTCGAAAGTTATCACCCAGTCTTTACACAATATACTTCCAACATAGTTGCATATGCACACACATAAATAGGAGCCAAAGGCCCTAGCATATGCATGGCTCGAGGGTCTCTCTTATGGCACATAGAATAACAAATTGAATAATGACAAAGGATGATTAGATGTTACATTGCTAAGACCAAAATGATGCATTCATGTGCTAGTGTGGTTAAAATCGAAAGACAACTTCAAGGTCCCAGGACCATCTTCAAAAATGCAACTCCTTCAGATTTTTAAGAATCAAAACAGGTTAAATTGTCTGCATGTTAATATGATAACAAACCGTAATTTCAGTCTCCTTATAGTGTGGCAGGCAGACAGTAACAAGTCAGGTAAGAACATTTTATCCTCCTGCAATCCCATTTTTATAACTCATTTTTGAATCAAGTTCCATATTCATAACCTAATGCACATCATCCGCCCACAAAGCAGAAAAGGAACAAACCATCTTAATATGCCTATAAACTATATTTAGCTTGGCTAGGATAAGATGTATGGTTAATTGTTCATTACCTGACTTAACATGCCTAAAACTATAAGACTTGCACCTCAATTGTAAGGATTTTATTTAATGAGAAAGGAACCGTAGGCTAATGGACAAAAGAGAAGGTAAAAATTGTGAATTTCTAAATATATATTACTGATTCATACCTCTCTCCTAGGTAACCCTGCAAGAGTGAGCTTAACAGCCTGTTGTTGGGCTTGTGTTGCAGTTGGTGCTGACCGATCAATAGGGTGATGGAACCTACATCTTTCCCCAAATTTGCACTCACCAGTCTTCATATAGTACTAAGAATGGGGAAAAGAACATGAAATAAATAAATAAAAAACATTGCTCATGTATTCAATAAAGGAAATATGTCCCTACAACAACTAAAATGAATCTGTACGCAGAAAAGGAAAATAAAGCTAGTTATGTTAGTTTGTGAACTCTCTAATAGAGAAACAAAAGCCAGCCTCGAAATGAAAGCCAAAAGAAACTCTACGAAAAATGTTTTTGAAAAATTTTATCAACTAAAGCCCCAAGTCCAACTGGCTAAAACAATAACATGTTAGAATAAAATGTGGAATAAGGATAGAAGCACACATCACATTCTGCATGTCCAGGTCTTTGAGGGTATATAGTTGGTCCCACTCCGAGCTGCAATTGGCAAACAAATTAAGTGCATCAGTAGCAAAGCAAAATCATAGAATAACCCCACTCCTCACTACACAAAAGAAAAAGAAGTTGATATCTATCAATGTACTCCAAACACCAGATTTTCAAACTTTCTCTGAGGCAGCCAAGCAATAGAAAATAAATCACATTATACAAGTTATTTTCCATGAAGTTAGATGGAGCCTAAATTGCATAATTTATATTGATCTGTTTGCACAAAGACACGTGCTAAAGAACACTATCTGGATTGCAATGAATTTTAAACTAAATCACCCCTTCAAAGTGCCACAACCCCATTCCTCACTACACAAAAGAAAAAGAAAAAGAAGAAAAGAAGAGTGATTTTTAATCCAGCTGACCGACACATGCATGCACATGAAAACATTCAGCATGAAATACAATTCCTTATAATACAGAACCAATTGATTAATGAATAAGTTTACAATATCATATTTACCATTGGCGAAGAAAAGCTTGGATAAATAGCTTGATATATAGAGGCAGCTGGATTAATATCTCCAAGGTTCAGATTAGCTGCAGGAGAGGCAAGAAGGGGATGGCCTATTGCAGCAGCAGGTGGATTGATTGCTGCAAAAGAATATCAAGTATTTAAGCTCTACAGATAGCTGAAAGAGAAAAGAAAACAAAGGAAAGAAATGAAGAGTACTAGCAATTAAATCTGAAGCACACGTGTCAAAGAAAAAATTTAGAGTTCAGACTCTGAAGTCTTAAATGCACCAGAATGCTTGCATACCATTCCTATCAGGATGATTATAGCGGCAAGTGGCACCATACTTACAACTGATTGGAGAAAAAGAAGAATAATAAGTAAACCATTTGTATTCTCTATTATTTTATCACAAATATTTTGCATCAATAGGCAAATGCGAACCTTCCAGTTTTCAGGTAGAATGGACAATCCACTTCACCCTATAAGAATAAAAGGATTAATTATCAATGAAAGTTCAGATTATGAAACGTCATAAAGAACTTTTTAAAGACAAGAGCGAGTCAACCAAAAGCACAAATGACACCCCTCTCCCCGAATTGAAAAGGATTTGGTCAATCTTTGTTGCTCTGCGCAAAGTTATTTATTAGGAAATAACTAATTATCTCTAAATATTCTCTTTTATTAGATCCTATGTGGAACACTTGAAATTAAAAAGAAACCTTCAAAACGTAGGCGAAACCTTCAAAACATAGGCAACATCAGCATTTTACTTGAGTTCTTATCAGATCCAAGGACTCTGTTATTCAATTAATTCTTGAATAAATTTCAAGTAACAAACTAGTCAGTTACGAGTATGATATGCAGGATGCTGATGTTAATCATTATGCGTGTATTAGTACATGTAAAAAAGATAATACTTAAAATTATGGTTTTAAGATTCTTTGCAGAATGTAAATGATTAAATATGATTAAGATTTTGAAGGATTTGAAGTGAAAAGGAAATTTTTATCAGTTGACGAGACAAAACCATAAGAATCACTATTGACTATCTCAGCCATTTTGATGAGTGTAAGACAGAATTTTAAGGCATTATCACTGAAATACGTGTGAATTTGATGAAAAATGATCCTATCGATAGAGCACAACAACAACAATGACGACAATAACCATACTCATAACAACAGAATTTAATGAGGGAAGGGAATGATTAAATGAAAAAATGGATGCCAAAAAAAGACAAATGGCATAAAAGTAATAGGAAAACTTAGCAAGGGAGATGAATGGCCAAGAGAAGCTCCTTTCAAGAAGTAAGGAATATAGTGATAATATTACAGAAGAAACACCTTAATGACTCGTCAATGATTTGAAGTTAGTTTGAAGTTAGCATATTCACCAAAATTACATTACCGGACGTATTGGAAGTCCTTTGGAATTATGTAATAAGGCTTGGTTGAATGATATGCATGCCTTAACCGCATTGACATCTCCAGTTGTTCCATGAGTCATAGCTGCTGCTTCGTTTTGCATTATGTTACAATTCTCTTGTCCTAATGCTATCTGGATATCCTTTGGATGGTGGAATTTGCATGTTGCACCAAATTTGCATCTCCCAGTCTTTGCATAAAACTGTTTATACACCAAAATGCAAGATAAACAAACTAATGATACAACTTGATTTTTAGCTTCTTGAGACAATAAGAGATTGACATCTTACTGCACATATGGGCTCGGAAGGCCTCTCTGGTAAGGCAAAAACATCGTTGCTTTGTGAACTACCCTGAACACGTCACCACAAAACTAATATGAAAGAACCCATGGACAGTTCTTGTGGAAATTTTCAATGACAGTACATACCAAAGCCAATTCATCTTTTGGATGATTAAACTTGCATTTTGAACCATACTTGCATCTCTGAGTTTTTAGGAAGTACTACAAGATAATTGAGCAGTATTATATCAGTATACACTTCAAGCATTATTAATGCAATCGGACCAAAAAAAAAGGAGAAACACTTGAAATACTACTCACAGGACAGTCAGGCTCTCCCGGTCTCTCAGGGAGGGGTTCAGTTGTAGCAGCAAGTGGAACCTAAACAGCAAAAATAGAAGTATGTTATTAGTGATAACAAGGTAATAATGGGGACACTAAATAGCGGGATTATTCATATTATGAGCAGCATTTCCGACTGACTCATAAAATCATTCGGTCCATTTAATCAATTTGGTTAATTAAGTTTTTCAGTTTCTAGATACACATCAATCAAACTATAAACTGCAGCTGTAGCAAAACAGAAACACCAGTATCAAATCGATCCTGCAATTCTCAAGGAAATCAAATTTAAAGACCTAGCAAATGCAAAAGAAGGATCCAAGTAGTGAATTCTAGTCCTGAAACAATTCTACATCTAAAAGTCTATTGAATACCTGAAAAATTCTACACATATTGATGACTTGTATAAATAACAACAAAATTGATGATGGATACACATACAACAAAATTATTAGACTCAAAGGCCTTGAAGGCTTTTGAAGTAATCTACAAGCTATAGCACTTCAAAGCCGTTCTATGAGTTGGCTATCATAAAAGAATAAATAAATAAATAAAATTGCACTGAATTATTGTACAGGCTATTTTAAAATGTAGTCTCACCAAAAATAGGACTCTACCATAAAGAAAGAACAATCATGAGACTGACCAGAGAAAGGTCAAATCAACTACCTGAATATATGTCAAATCAACTACCTCTTTTCGACTGTTAAGAAAGGTTAGAATATGAATGAGAAATATTGCTAAAAGAGTAATTTTCACAAGAGCTTTCTTTTTTTTTGGACAGAATTTTCACAAGAGTCAAAATGCCAAAAAAGGCCTAAATATATACTGTGTGCAACTATGGCTCATCTTACCAAAATAGCCAGATTTAGCTGATGAGTGCAATCACTGTGAGACTTCACAAACCTGATTAATTACATATATATTTACACAAAAAAATTAAGCACACCAATTTATAGTTTAGGCAGTCACTATCTACATGTCCATCCTTGCATATTATTTTATAACTATATTTTAACTTTCATGGTCTGGGCACAACTGCACTTCATAGCTAAAGGACAAGCTTCAATTGATCTTTCTAAAATATGTGCCAGAATTGCATATCGAGTAAAAGTTGAAGATTCTTTTTGTGATTAACCCTTTTTAACAACAAAGTTCTGGATAGATTTATCACATATGATGATAATGCTAATACCATTTCACAAACTGATGGACATATGAGCACAAATAGTGAATACCTTTACGAAATTAATATTTTACCTTGCACTAGTTTATCTATCCAATCGAATTTCCATATTTTCATCACAAAAGTTAAATATAAGTCAAAATAATCCACCTCATAATAAAAAAGTTTCAACTTGACATGGAATATGGGACAGAGGGAATCTAAAACTGCAGGCACGGAGAAGATATGCATACAGCAGTGTATCATACAACATAAACAGATTATTTAACTAATTATCTGTTGGCTAGTTATTACTGTAAAAAACAAAATATCTTGCATGGATAGAAATTATATAGCAATATCATCAAATTCTGAGCAGCTTAATGATTCTGCAGCCATATTCTCCAATTAGTGTTGGAATCAGATAGAAAAAAGTGTCAGGTCAAACAGTAACCTTTCAACTTCCAATGACACAAGTGCCCTAGAAATCCTGGCAGAAACAGTACTCCGAACCATTGCATATAGGATCTATTAATATATTAATTGTTGGCTAAACAGTTCACTCCACTCTTTCGTTAGCTAGGAGAGGGACACTTTATGCAGTACATAATAGGTAATATGGTATTATAATACCAAATTACAAACTAAAACATGTATTAATGAAAATGATTTACAATAAAAATAAGTAAAATAAATAATAGAAAAAGATATAATTTGTTTCCCAAAGCTCAAATCTAGACTCACAACAAGAACATACGAGACACTCAACCATTTCGATATAGGAAAATAAAATTCAAAGGTGATATTCAGAAGCAAACATTTTGTAAACTTAGGACATACTAAGAGCACAAGCTAGAATAGTGTAATATAAAATATTTTTCACTAATTTAACTAACAAAGGTCTGAACTAGCTCAAAATTATAAAATGATAATTCATCAAGCTTTAAGCTAATAAATTAAAATATGCTTTACGCTAATACTCTAGAAAATACAGAGTTACATATTGATATTTATGAAAACATACCTTATAAGATAATAACCATATTAATATACATTAAGATAATTATAAATGGTCACCTCTTTCCAATTTGGGATTCCACCCTCAGGAACCCAAACAGGATGGTCAAACTTGCAGCTATCTCCAAATTTACAGGTACGAGTGAGCATATAGTGGGCACAATCCTTCTCTCCTGGTCTCTGTGGATATATAGAGTAATTGCTTGCACTCTCGAATCTAGAACGCTTGGTTAAATAGTTTGTAGAATACCAAGCTTCAGTTTGCCCAATTGTGTTATGGGCACCCATAACAGTCGGATGATAGAGCACTATATACATAATAGAGAAGTATATACAAAAACAGAACATAAGAAAAATATTGTTATTTTATAAGTATGCTTAAACAAGGTAATTTTTGAGAAAGAACAAAAATTAACAAAATAATATTTATAATATACTAGAATCGGGATCAATTTACATGTGTGCATGTCACATAGGTTTTTACCCTGTTCTATGATGTTTCTTATAATACATGTTTTCACAAACCAACCATTGGATTTACCACTTAATTCATGCAGATGATCTATGTTAAATTTCAAGTCAATTGGATATTAAATGTTTATTATAGGATATTGCTGTTTTAAGGCTGAAACTTTATAAAATATAATTATAAGCCATATCATTGTATCACAAACAAAACACTTATCCTATCTGATAAACTTGAAATATGACAGGCATAATCTACACGAGCAGAGCAGTAATTCTATTGGTCAAATTGTAAGATAAGGATCATAAATAACATTTTGTGTTCGTATAGAAACTGTCTAACTTGCATATGAGTAATTTGAACTGACCCTATAGTCTACACCACCTTTATCAAAATAAATGCAGTAAAATATTATAAAATCAATAATTTAAATAATTTTCTAGACAACTGAATGTAAACATTTGTTGGATCAACTTTAAAGGCAATCTAATTAAATAGGCTACACAAAAAATGGATATAACTTATTTTTGACAACAAAGAATCCACCAATATTTATGCGAAGTGGACGGATGAGTTGAATGTTACTTGTAGTATACCACAATGCATTAGCACAGGTAGAAGTGTAGAACCATCACATATTTCCAATTCAAACCATGCTTTTAAGCTAGCTAAGGTAGAAATATATGCATGCTTATACTTACTGCTGCGCAAAAATGGGTCCCACATAAAGATATCTTCTTATGACAATCACAGTTATGGGATAAAAATGTAAGATAAATGGCTGAAAATTCAAGATCGAATAAAGGAGGAATCCACCTCCAAGTACAGACATTAAAAGATTTAATCCTCGAAATCTGCTCTTGTTCTGAAGTAATTACAGGAAAAAAAAAAAAACACATAAACACACACAGTAACACAAAGTAAAGTAGCCATTACGCCTTCTAAAAGCCTACAAGAGAAATGTACACTTACATCTTTAATGATTAAAATTAATAAATACAGAACTTGCAACTAACATAAACCGATACTTAATACCAGAACAAAAGTATCCAATCCCTGACATATTCCAAAGACTCTTATAGATTCTCATGCTGATGCTTTATACCACAATCAAAAGCTCGAAAGAAAAACTATGTTTGAATATTGGGTATCTCTGACAAATTTCATGAGACTCACAGCTATATTTATTGACTTACTGATACACTTGTATCACAAAGAACTTTATCACCAACCAATAGAGCTAGCACTATTAATCATGATTCTGGGCTTTGTTGCATTAGAAATTAAACAGTTATATATAACTCAGAGAGGTCATTGTGACTGCAGCATTCTGCCCCATATAGAAAAAGTCTCCTGAACTTTGAAGTGCCACATTAGCAAAATCTCCACATTCATTAATGCTAATCCATAATGCAGGGAATAAAGCAACATCTTATGATCTTCTTTGAGAGAGGATCCTTGATCGTGAGAGATCATACTTCAAAAATGCTATTAAACCTAGTAAAAATCAAAAGTGCGGTGGCATCTCTCTGCATTTGAACTTCAATAGGGTTTTGCCTCATCCTTGACATTCTTGAGCAAGTAATTGATATATAAAGTTGACCATCACACACATCAGTTTTTTCATCATTCAAGTTTGTGAATCATTCAACAAACTCGTCAACATCCTCACATACAAAGTTTCCACTTTAATATTCTTTTGCATTTATTTCATTGCGTTCCATTGATTTCTTGCAATGTTTTGACATGTGCAAACCCTTAAAGCATCTACAATTGAAGAATTTGCCCCTTTGTTGTCTTCAGTCAGTAAAAATTCTCCTTTCAGTTTTCTATCGTGATGGTTGAGATGTTGACTTCCCCTTTTGTCATCAAAACTAATAACTTGGTCAAAGAGGTCATTGAGCCTTCCCCAAGAATGTCCAAAATGGTATGTTACCATACGAAAAGAGTATTACTCAATAGAATTGACAACTTTTATTAGATGCCATAAATAATATGAACCAAGAAGTTCATACAGAAAAAGTAAGATAAGGGTTGAAAGCGTATCAAAGGAGTTCAGATACTTCAACAGACCTCTAAAAAGAAGATGAAAATACTGGAAGTTTTCTAGAATAATACCAAAGAAATAGATATAAACTGAACTAACCTTTCCATCTCGGAAAACTTAAAAGTGAGCTGCATCTTTAAAGAATTGTTAGGATCTAAATTGGGAGTTAACATCAACTACTTGCCAAAGTACATTCTTGATGACTCCAAATGAGAAAATTTAACCTGTAAACCACCTCGACTAACTTATACCTAAGTCCAAAGAAAAAACCCTCAAACTGATAAATACATCTTCGATTAATCAAGCTTCCAAGCTTTTCTATCATATGAATAGAATGATTATTCAAATGTAAAGGTCCTTGAAAGTGGCCTTCTACTTGGCGTACTATATTAACCAATGTCACTATTCAATTAAATAGTGGATGACTAATCTAACTAGACTACAAAGAATGCACCATAACATTCTTATAATGTAACACTAGAACATGGTGCATACTGAATAAGCAAGTACATACCATAACCCAGTAGTGGAAAATCAATATGAACCACATCACGAGTCTAGCTTAGTAGCTCTGTACTGAGAGTAATGCCTCAAATCTATTACTAAACTAGTAACTATTCTAACTAAACTACAAAGAAAGTATCGTAACATTGTTATAATGCAGCAATAGCACATGGTGCCAGTAGTTGAAAATCAAAATTAATAACTCATGACCCTGATAAATATAAAAAGAAAAAAATTATTAGCAAAATAACCTTCAGAAGAGCGTTTGAGGCCAGCAAGGAGGTGGGGTTCAATAGAGGCAGGAGGAACATCAACACCGGGAGGTGGGGTCCATGGCACCCCCGTCGCCGCCGCTGAAGAGGCAATGGCTCTGTCGGAGGAGTACATAATGGAGGAGGAGGAGTACTTTGAAGGATCAGAATCCGATAAGTACCGTTTCAGGGCTGATGCTGATGCTGATGAAGCAGTCGCTCCGTAGCTTGAACCATACCCGTAGAGTTTATTTGCCATTTGCAAACCCTATTGGCTGTTCGTGCAAATTTTTATGTGATGCTTAATTTTATTCATTTTGGGTCTTTACCTGAAAGACAGAAATTTTGTTTTTGTTTTTTTTCTTTTTCTTTTTCTTTTTAAAATTGGAACTGTGTGTCAGTGTCTCTAAGGAATTAGCTACTAGACAACCGCAACACAAAAGCACAGTAAACATGCTACTGGCCGATAAACATACAAATTAAAATGTGGCTTTTTCTTTATGAAATAATGTTATTAAAATTATTAATAATAATCATTTATCAGTAAATTACACATTATATTAAATTAAATATAATAATAAAAACTAATTTGTAAATAGATATAAAAATAATTTTAAAATATTTAATATTGCTTTTTTAAGATTAAGAATTAATATATAATTAAAAAATTTATTAATTAATCTAATAAATGTTATTAAAATATTATCTTCTATTCTTAGAATAATTAGCTCATTAAAAATAATTTGTTAATTACCACATTAGTTTTATAATCAGTAGCATCTATATATATAATAATAATTAGTAATATATTTATATTTATAATCATGAATGTTTTTAGTGCTAAAATAATAACAAAAGAATTTTGTAAAAAATTTAGTCTTAAATAAATTTATTTATAATTTATTAAATTTATATTAATTATTTATATAGCTATTAATAAATAAATTTATATATTATCAAAAAGATTAAGACTCGTTGTAAAAGTATATTGATATAATTATATAGTGATAGTAATTTATTTTAATAAAATATAATATAGTAAATACTTTCTAATATGAACTATTTTTTATTTTAAAAAATTATAAATTTAAATTTTTAATTTTAATATTATATTTAGATATTTAAGATATATTTAAGTTATTATTACTATTAGGATCAGTATATTTTTTTTGAAGGAAAATAGTAACTTCCATTAAACAGTGGATTCAGCAATTAGTACATTCAATAAAAACGCAGGAGGGGCAATCTCCTAAAGATTAAGATCAGACATAGAATCAACGGCCCTTCCTAGCCGATGAGTTGATTGATTCAATGACCTTTTAACAAAGATATGAGATACATTTGTGAGAGAAAGGAGTAATCAGCAGTCTTCAATTATTAAATCGAAAGGTGAATTGATAGTCTCTATAGAATTGATAGCTCTAACCACTTTGTGCATCAAATTCACATATAATATTATAATATTAATGGAGCTTAAGCCATCTAAAAGCTTCTCTAATACCCATTGCTTCAGCTAATTGAGGAGAGATCAAACCATGATATAACTTTGTAGCAGCCTTAATGATTCTACCAATATAATCACACAGCATCAATATTCAAACTTTAGTGAATCATTTGGCAGCTTAGTCCAATGGTTAGGGATAATAACACCTATAGAAGGGCTTTGTACCTTCCTTGCATGAGCGTCGAACCATGAAGATAGAAAAGATAGAGACCCATTAACCACTAATTAAACTTACTGGAATCTTCCATTCCAAACAACTTCATTATGGTTCCTCCACAAACTCCAACAAAGCATTATAACTTTAATACCCATCGTCAAAGTTTCATTCTAGAAAACTAAACTCAGCCAATCAAAGAAGGAAGGACTAGAGGTCGTCATAGGACATAAATCAATAAAGGACCAACAGCTCTTAACAAAATCACAATGCATAAAGCAGTGAAGAATGGATTGTTAAACCTGGCTACAAATAGAACACATTAAATCTATAGCAACACCTCAACAAATGAGATTATCTTTAGTTGGAAAACATCCTAATGCTGCTCGCCAGATTGCGTGCTTAACCTTTGAAGGAATGCGGAGTTTCCACAAAGTCTTCCAAACAATATCTTCTTAAATATCATGGTTGCTAGATTGAATGTTATACAACCATTTGTACCACTCTTGATAGTATAACAACCTTTGATATTCTTAGTCCACCACCATTTGTCAGTCGTATTCCTAGTGCTTAAGGGAATTCTGAGAATTTGTTCCTTGTCTCGCTCATTGGACAAGCCATTAACAACTTGTAAGTCCCAACAAATCTCACCTTGAACCATCAAATCTGCAACCCTTGATTCATCACCAATTACAGAGAAATCAATGGTGGTTATAGGGTTTTCCTCATCAGACGACCAAGGGTTAGATTAAATTGAGATCTTTTTCACATTACTAACTTTCCACCAGAAATTTGCTCTTAACATGACTTGCACTGCCAAAATGTTGCGTCGCACGTAACTTGGGTTATTCCTTAGGCCATCTTCCAATAAAGAACTCTTAGGATAATATCAAGCTTTATAAACTCTAGCCACCAAGGATCGCTCATCAACAATTAGCTTCCAGCCTTATTTTCCCTGCAAAGCAACATTGAACTCATGAATCTCTCTAAAACCAACTTCACCATATTCCTTCCATAAGCACATAGACTTCTAAACTCAACCATTTAATTCCCTCTTAACCTCTACCCTTTGAACCCCACCAATATGAATTCGTTATCTTCTCAATATCTTCATAAAGGGTTTGAGGAAAGAGAAATATACTTGTAATGTAATTGGGAATGCCTTGTGCTATTGTTTTCAACATAACTTCCTTACTTGCTATAGATAAGAACTTGCAATTCCAACCTTGCAATCTTTTTCCAGTCTATCTTTAATATAGCCAAAGGCTGCCTTCTTGTTATGCTTAATGATTGATGACAGACCTAAATATTGATCCCTGGCCCCTGATTCACGCGCATTCAGGTGAGAGCAAATAACACTTCCCTTTTCCTCCATGGTATTAGCAGTAAAGCATACTGAGGACTTCTAACTATTTATTGATTGACCGGATATTCTTTCATAGTGGTAGAGAATATCAATAACTCAAACTGCCTCCTCCTCTATTGCTCGAAAAAGGAAGTAGCCATCATCGATAAAAAAATAAACTTGAGATTGGGGGAGCACCCCTTGCCACACAACAACCATGAATCAAATCTTGGGATTCAGCCCTTTGAAGCATAGTAACAAGACCCTTAGCCCCTAATATGAATAAGTAGGACTCAATAGATCCCCTTGATGAAGGGCATGACTAGGAATAATATGGCTAATATTTTCATTACCATGGATTATATAATATTGGACAGAAAAAACACACATCATAATAAGAGTCAGCCACTTTCTATCAAATCCCATAAAAAGCATTATCTTCTCCATATAGGTCCACTCAAGTTGGTTGTATGCTTTACTTATATCCACCTTTAGTGTTGCAATCCCTCTGCTCCTTTGAGTTTTATGCTTCAAGTAATGCACTACTTCGAACACAATTAAGATATTGTCAGTGAAACGCGCTTTGACATTCCGAGATCAGAGATGGGAGAACTTGTTTCAATATGTTTGCAAGCATTTTGGCAACGATCTTATAGAGGACATTACAGAGAGCTATTAGTCTCATATCACCCATGTACTATGCAATGTCTTTCTTGGAAATCAAAACAATAATTGTATTATTCAAATGAGAGGGAATACTTCCAGAAGTTATAATTTTGCAAGCATTCTTTTGTAGCCTCCTCCCCAATTACTAGCCAAAAATGTTGATAAAAGGCTGAATTTAGACCATCAAGTCATGGAGACTTCTCAAAATGCATAGAATCTAGAGCATCTTTCATCTCCTTAGCCATAAACTCCTTTAAAAGGAGTTGATTTTGTTCTTTTGTTACATGCCTTTTAATAAACTCCAAATCTGAGAGCGAAGAGTCCACATTAGAAGTAAGGAGCTATGTGAAATATTAGGTGATATTAATAGCCATGACAGTCTCCCAAATTTCCACTCTCTTGATGAGTCTTTCAACTACGAGATAGAATTTTTCTTATATCTATTTGAGGTAGCCATATGAAAATATTTTGAGTTAGAGTCTCCTTCCTACATCTAGAAGAGTTTGGCCCTTTATTTCCAGAAAACCTTTGTTGGCTAAGAGTCTCAAAATACTACTTACAGGCCTATTGGAACTTATGAACTGAATTTACATCCCTACCCATGCAATGAAGGTTCATCATTCTTTTACAATTCTTAATTCTTTCTCTGAAGATACGGACCATATGACTACGCATCTCTGAAGCTCAAGGGCACATTGTTGTAACTTATCCTTTAGACATAAAGAATGATTGGAACTCCTTCACAACCTCGTGGCACCTAAAATCCCTTAACCAGACATTTTCAAATCTGAAATGCTTAGGGTCGTTCTTAATAACTCAAACAATAGGATCCAAAAATAAAGGAGAGTGATTCGAAGAGAACATACTGAGATTATATGCTTTGTAGCTGTTGAATTTGGAAATCCAAGTTGCGTTAGCCATTATCCTATCCAACTTTTCTTTAACCCAAGCATATGTCCCCTTGCCCTTTTTCCATGTAAATTTATGGCCCGAAACATTCAAATCCATCAATCCACAATCACGAATTATTGACTGAAAACCTTCAAGAAGCCAACCAAGATGAGGATTTTTCCCCAGTTCTCTTCTCTAGATAGAATGTCGTTGTAGTCTCCTAGTTAAACCCAAGGTAGATTTGTTAAGGAAGCCAAATGGCATAGAAGCTCCCAAGAATCTTTATAGCGATGACGTTCAGGAATTTCACAGTAAACAGTAACATGCGAGTAACTTATACTATTAATAGTAACCTTGACATCAATATGGTTTGTAGAAAAGCCTAAAAGCTGGACTTCATCCTTACCCTTCCACAAAAGAGCAAGCCCACTGCTATGCCTGATACAATCCACACTAGACATCTCAGTTTTAGCTCAATTTATTTCTAATATATTCCAAACGAGCTTTTCCATATAAGGTTTCACACAAGTAAATGAAATAAGGTTTTCTATGTTTGTCTAGATCCATAAAGACTTGGACTTACGTGGATTGCCAAGCCCATGATAGTTTTAGGAAAGGGCACTCATTGCTCTAGGTGGGCCTAGTACACAAGTCCCACTTCTAATCCATTTTTTTGTCCATTAAAATCCATTGTTTGGGGAAATTATTGGGCTTTAGTAATGTCTATACAACTAAACTCACTTTCTCCTTTACGTCTACGCTTTAAGTCAACCCCAATTAAACTGCCAGCTCCATTATTTTCATTCTTTCCCCCATTTCCAACCTTTGTTATAGGATTTTCCAAATCATTCCCATAATTTTTTACCATGATCTCCACACCATTGGTTACTCCTCGACTCCACATTTATAGTCACAATTTATTCACCTTTCTTATCCACTATTATCCCCTTTCCTACATCCACTCTCCCTACCTCCTCAATCCTCGGTGAAGCTGAATGTAGCCATCATTCATCGATCAATGATTGTTGTCTCCTAGAAGCCACCCTCATCCATGAACCGTAAGGTCTTGGCACCTCACCACTGGGATGATTAAAGAGTCTATCGCAGAATCTATCAACATGTCCAATCTTTCCATAGATCAAACAAGAATGTGGAAGATTTCATACTTGAAATTCACCTAACTCCAATCTTCTTTAGAGCGTCTAATGCGCATTATTGTCTAATATCAATGCTGACTCAAATCCTCATATTTTCTCTTCATACACTAGTGAAGTTGTTTGAGTCACACTTAATAAAAGTACTAATGTAATTCCCTATCCCTCTAGCTATGCTTTCGGAGATATAGCCAATCGGGAGATCATAAACATGAATCCAAAGTTCAGTGTGAAATAATGGTACCTTGGTAGGTTGCTCATCCTTCGCTAGCCTTTTAATGAGAAGGAGATGATTATTAAACAACCAAGGACTCCCTTCGAGGACACGACGAATATCCATTTCATAAAAAAGTTGAAAGAGAAATAAGTTAGGACTTAGCTCTCTGATGTACACACCCTTACCCGACTGCCATATTGATGCCATCATCTGTTTCATGAAATTTACATTTAGAGGCTTATCTATGAGATAATGACCAACACGGCTCCATCTCAAGTCAATAGTATTAGGCTCATTTTGCCCCTTTCCAACATCCAACCCGTTCAGCTCTTCATCTTCAAGAGAAACTTGGGAATATAAGTCAGCTAAGGAATGCTTAGTCAAGGAATTTGAATCATGAGGGCACAAGGAGAAATAAAACATATCTTTTTTGGATGACACAATTTGTCATAGCACAAGGCTTACTACTTAGCTTATGCTTTTTAGAATAAATACAATTAAATAAAAACTTGATAATTTACTTTTCAAAAATTTTTAAAATGTAAAAATTATCCAAATTACTGTAAAAATTTTATAAAGCTTTAATATTTAAATCATGTCAATAACTTTGCAATTAGTGTTAAAGCTTAATGATGAGTTAATAATTTATTATTTTAGATAATATGCATTGTTTGTGGCATTATTAAATAAATAAAGAAATTTTAATTAACTGACTAATCCTAAGGCAAAAGGCCGAGAAACTCAACGCCACTATTCTTGAACAACTTGGAGTCGTTGTAGTTTTTTATCCTTCAAATGTTTTATTTTGTTATTTATCATTACGAAATCAAATAAATAAATAAATAATTTTCCACGCAAGTTTGATTCAAGTGAATATTAGTAATTGAACTCGTTAATGTACTCTTCTGTTAGCCTAATCCTAATATAGGTGTTATGTTCTTATTTTGATTTAAGATCCAATTAAAGATAATAATTTTCCTATATAATTGAAATTCTACTTTAGAAAACTTATATTCATGTTTTCTTTAGGAAATATTTTATTAGTAAATTTAACATAATTATATAAGATTTTAACTAAGATTAGTAATTATATAAATATTTCTAAATAATAACTAATTAATAAATAAATAAATTATTTTTAGAACTAATTAAAATTTTGATAGATATAGAAACTTAATTAAAAAGGTTTACAATAATTAATTTTTTTCTTTTTCTCAAACTCCATTAACATCATTTGAAGCTTTTGATAGAGTAGATAATTAAGGTTTGGAGAAAGTTTTATTATTGATAGATTTAATTGAAGAGCAAGAAGCTTAATAGAGGTGAGTTTATCTTTAACTATCTATTTGAGTGATCAGTTAGGTTTTTGGGTAATTTGGAAAAAACTTGATTTGAACCTGTAGTACTATAATTAGGACATGATATAGCATGAATCATGTGTAATTTTATGGAAAAACATATCATTTGATATTTGATTACATGAATTGTAGATATTTGCATGTTGCTGATTTTTGACCTGTGTAAAAGAGTCTCGGTATTTTGACTATAACTTGAGTTATAAAAGTCAAAATTTAATGAATTCAGTGTCTACGGAAACTTTAAGATGTTATTCATAAGCCTAAAAAAATTCATGAGAAAATTCATCTATTTGATTGGTCGTTTAAGAGACAACCTTTTACTGCTCTGCTGAAATGGGAATTAGAGCAGCTATATTAAAATTATCATAATTTTCTTTATATAAATGATTTTAAGGTGATTCTTATTGATACAATTTGTAAATGAATGTAATTATGACTCTAGAAAAGATGAGATTTTTATTATTTGTATATAATTTCTGCGTAATTTTAAATTTAGTACATGTAAGCTGCCTACAAAAACAAACACGCTCTCATGTTATCATTCATCTCATGCATCATATTAAATCAAGTATAGATAATCATTTAGTAAATTGGGATATTTTTAGAGAGATTGAGGTATGATATATATATATATATATATATATATTTATATTATATGCATTGTTATTGAATTGTACTTTTTATTGAATATGTGAATAGGTATGTCCAAGGGCAAGGAAGTGGTAAGAAGAGAGGAATAGGACTACCTTGTTGTTCTATAAATTTTTGTAAGTTTTTAATAGACTAAACTTTGTATATATTGAGTAGGAATTGTTATGTTTGATTATTTGACATGTTCTTGGTTGATTGAATTGGTGTTTGCTATGCTCTTGGCTTGTTGAATGGTAATGAATAAATTTATACTTGTGAATTATGAATTGGATGAGATAGTATTTGAGTTGAGACTTTGTGAATTGATTGTGATGTGCTGTAAGTGCATTTAATGTGATGTGTTGTAAAGTGAAGTGAATTAATTGTGATTTGGGGAAATGACGACTTTCGGACTGATACATGTGTGATCGGGAAAGCTGAGCCGGGCGATAGCTACCCGAGTATGTGAGATGGCAAGATTGAGCTGGGCGAATAGTCTCATCAGGTAGCCACCGGAACGTGAATTATGTGAGGAAATGTGAGGTTAAGTCATCCGACCTTAATTTTATGGGAATTAATATAAAATGAAATTATTTGTTTGGTTGAAATATTAAATTGGTTGGGTTTGAAACTGTTTGTGAATTAATTATATGATTTATGTGCTTAATATAACTTTGGTAATTTTTGCCTAATATACTATTGTTTAGTAAATTAAATGCTTAATTAGTTGCCAGTTCATCCCTTGTCAATATTTTTTTCTTTCCAAGTTAGCGCAGTTGTAGATAGCTTTAGCTGTGCATTGCACCCTTTTGCATCGGTTAGCATTATCAGATAGGCTAAATGAGTTATCTCGAGCGTAGGGGCATTTTGGGTACTTGTGTGTATTTAACTTATGTATACTAAGCTTGTGATGCTATATAAGTTCATAAATATATATTGGAATTATGTATCAATATACGTTTATGAAGTTAAAGATATTGATCTTGTTAATACTAGTTTGGTAAAATTTTCACTATATTTTCTTTATGAAATGTTTTTAGGCCATATTTAATATGCATATCAACTTAGCTTGGATTTAAAACCCTTATAATGCTATTTAAAAGTTAATAACGTATTTTGGTATTTATTTGGATGTTTTGAGTTTAGGCATGACAGTTTTTAGTATCAGAGCAGGGATTAGACCGTTGGGACATGAGAATGAGTATGAGTATGCATGTATGTGTTTGTATTGTGCTATTGGAAGTGTATGTATTTGTGATATGTGAATGTACGTTAGAATTGTTAATATGTTGTAATGAGCAAAATGCTTGTATGAATGAATTGATGGGAATAAAGGGGATTAAGGTCACATCATGCAAGCATATAGTAATTATGCATAAAGCATTCATTACAATAAAGTTTCTTAATGATATAGGCATGGATGAACACTCCACTGACCTAGTAGGTTCATGCACATCATATTGAACAAGAACATGTGAATGAAAATGAACCGTTATGAGGAATAGCTGATGGGTATGCTTAGCAAATAGCTAAAGAGTTAAGAAAATTAGCTCAACAGCAATAACATCCACCTCCACTGGACACACCAACATTAGATGCAAACTTTGGGAAGTTAAAAAAGCATGAGGGAAAAGAGTTTAAAAGGACAACCGATCCGATGGTAGCAGAGGAATGGCTGAAGTTTGTTGAAGGTGTGTTTACACAATTTAAAATCCAACCGACGACACAAATGAAAGTGAGGTATGCAACCTCCTTGTTCCTTAAAGATGCAAGAAACTAGCGGGAACAATCCTGGGTAGCCAGGCATAACCATTGACCATGACATGGGAAGAATTCCTAAAGGAGTTCAAGGTGAAGTATATGCCACCAATATATCAAGAGAGGAAGAAGCTTGAATTCCTTGAATTGAAGCAAAATGAGATGTTTGTTACCGATTATGAATTATAATTTACAAGGTTATCCAGGTATGCACCAGAGAAAGTGACAACTGATGAACTAAACAGAAATAGATTTGAGAGGGGTTTAAGATTGGAGATACGAGAGAAGTTGGCAGTACAACCACCTATCTTTATTGCTTTACATGAAGCTGCAACAAGAGCAGAAGAAACATTCCAAGAAAAGAATATAATGGAAGCAAAAAAAAAAAGAAGACAACTGGAACATTTACTCCATCTTTCTCTAAGGGTGCCTCATTTACACCTAGGGGAAGATTGGGAAGTTAGCAAGGAGGTTTCAAAGGCAAGGGCAGTTATCAATCTAGAGGACCAAGTAGTATGACTTCGAGTAGAAGTGGAGGGTCAGTGAACGTACAAAGTATTTCTAGGTTTTCAGGTAGAGGGCATGCATCTGTTTATGGGACTTATGGAAGGACCCACTCAAGAGAGTGTTGGGGACCGAGAGTGCATATTTGTTATAGATGTGGAAAACCTGGACATTATGCCAATGAGTGTACAACAGGCACATGAGCGACTAGTATCTATCATTCAGGGGGACAGAGTAGTGTTGGGGATAATGTAGTATCTACAACGAGTGGTCGTGAAAAAGGTAGGGGAGGTAGAAGTCGAACTATAATGACATTTATCTAAATTGAAGATGTGAGTCAGTCCTTACCACAAGCAAGTGTGTATGCAGTTACAAGGCATGAAGCAACTACTTCTCCAAAGATAGTGACTGGTGTAATTCCTACTTATGGACATGATTCACATGTGTTAGTTGATCCAGGGTCTACATGTTCAGTCATTTCATGTGATTTTGCATTGAAAATGCATTGTGGCATAAAATCTTTGGGGCATGACATTTGTGTTTCAATGTCTACTAGAGGAGTAACTATTTTGAATATTGTAGTTAAGGTTTGTTCTGTGATAATTTGTGATATTAACATCAAGTGGACCCGATTGTGATTAATTTGCAAGATTTTGATGTGATATTGGGAGTGGAGTGACTGTCTAGAAATCATGTTATAGTTGATTGTTTAACAAAGGAAGTAAAAATAAATATAGATGGAAAAATGAAAACTGTGTTTACGGGTGACAAAAATTATGCCTATATGGTTGATTTTTTCTACTACTACTTTGCATTTAATAAAATATGGGTGTGATGCTTATCTTGTGAATGTGGTAAACACTACAATTGTTAGTCTAGGGGTTTCAGAGGTACCGATAGTCAGAGAATTTCCATATGTATTTCTAGAGGAATTACCGATGTTACCACCTCAGTGAGAGGTAGATTTTGAAATTGAAACTATTTTAGGAGTTGCTCCATTTTCCATAGCACCTTACAGAATGACACCAACAGAGTTACAAGAATTGAAGAAGTAACTTGAGGATTTATTGAAGAAGGGCTACATTCGACCTAGCATATCACCGTGGGGAGCTCCAGTGTTATTTGTGAAGAAAAAAGATAGAAGTATGCGACTTTGCATTGATTACAGAAAGTTGAACCAAGTTACTATCAAGAACAAATATCTTTTACCTTGCATTGATGATTTGCTTGATCAACTCATAGGGGTAGCTGCATTTTCCAAAATTGACTTCAGATCCGGATATTGGCAATTAAGGGTTGGAGAGACTTCTATACCTAAAACAACATTTCGGACACGATATAATTATTATGAATTTATTGTTATGCCATTTGGCTTGATCAACACTCCTGCGACATTTATGTCTTTGAGGTATAATATTTTCCAATCGTATCTTGATCAATTTGTGATTGTATTTATTGATGATATTCTGATATACTCCAATAGTTTGGAAGAGCATGAACATCATTTGAGAACAACGTTACAAATTCTGAGAGAAAAGCAGCTAAATATGAACAAAATAAAATAGATAAATAATAAAGCTAATACACTATCATACCTTGAAGTTTAACAAGGTAAGTTATCAATCATGGAAACAATGAATGGAGGATTAATTATGGATTTTTCTTCATAAGGACCAGAAGCAATATCAATATTGTTTCGAAGATCAAAAATTCAAGAGTTGAAAAGAATTGGGATAACAAAACAGAATATGGCTCAACTGTTGTAGCTACTCTCTTGTCATGAAGACCAAACGTCTTAGAGTTATACACATAAATGCACCTATCCTTAAAAGTTAATCGTCCTAAAATCTAATAACTTAGTTTTAACATTGATAGGAAATAACACATGGTCAACTTTTATCTAAGGAGTATTGCAGTATATTAAAAAATCTTTTATATAATCAACTACCATATGCTTTATAGAAATAACAGATGCACATTTTTTTTCTTATAGAGATCATAAAACAAAGAAATACGATGATAAAAAAAAATCAGTAGCACTAAAATTAACTTTCATATGTTCTGAGTACTTTATTTTCTTTCTCAAATAATAGAGTATCACATCAGTATACTGAAAAATATAAGACAACTAATTATAGAAAAAGAAATATTATATTGTCAATATCGTTTTAGTATATTTTTATCTAACAGATAATAAATAATGCAAAAGTATAAAAACTTAAAGGTAAATAAAAAAACCAGAACAAATCACATTACTTTGTCCAACATAAACTCTCTTCTAACAACAAATAGAAAGCAAAATAAACACAAAACTAAAAAAACTCAAAAGAATAAAAAATATAATTATAAAAAGAAACATTACTTGTTCTTCTTGTTAAATTATTCATCAATCCAAACATCAAAACCTTTCTCGATATAAAAAGATTAGACCTTTTCCAATATTATTGTCAAAAGAATATTAATCCCTTCACAAATTTTTTTTCCAGCTTTAGAGAAATAAATTTTTCCAGATGAACCAAATTCATTCAGAAGGGGAGATTGTAAATAAAAAGTAGGCCTAATATCCCTTGTTGGATAAACAAGAATAATAGTTTGAATAAGAAGAATATTTAGAACTTCAAATCCACCAACCTATAAAAATAAAATAAAATAAAGAATATAGTGAATATAGTAACTTAAAGATATCGTAACATTTCATATAAATTCCTAATAAAGAAAAATAGTATATTAAATATATTATAACAGTATCATTTCATATGAATTACTAATAAAAAGAAGAAAAAGTATATTAAAGATATCGTAATAGTGTCATTTCATATGAAAGACTAATAAAGAAAAAAAAGTATATTGTAAGTATATATTTAGTATCTTTTTGTAAAAAAAATACATTTGTTGACTTCATCGAAAGTACAACATTAACAACATTATCAACTTTTGAAAGAAACTTAGAAGCAATATTATCAAAAAAGAAAAATGAACTAGACTGAGTTTCTCCATTTTCAGAATTTTGACTATTAAATTCTTGACTAACACTCTAAAAAATTAAATTAAATAAAAATATCAATACATTAACAACTAAAATATATAATAACAATCAATAAAAATACTATAAAATAATTAACGAAAAATACATGAGAATAAAAATAAGAGTAATCATCAACATTATTACCACCTACTTTAGTTTTTTCAGTATATTGAGCAACAAATTTCCCTCCAACTTCTTTTCTATTTTCTTTATCACACTACCATTACTCTTTTCAATATTTTCAACACTAACATTACCTTCATTCAAGATAATATTATGTTTATCAGGTCCTTTACCATCATCATCAGAATCCGAATTATCATCAAGATGTCTCATTTTTTCATCATTATCCTTTTCATCTTCTACTTCTTCATCACTATCATCATACTTTTTTGCCTCTTCATCATTATCATCATCATTTTGATTCAAATCCTCAACATCATCTTATTTTTTTCTACTCCCTAAAAATATGTTTAAAAAAATGTTCTATAAGAAGTGCAAACTAAAACAATAACTCTATAATAATACCAAAAAATCAATTATATATAAACAAAAGGAAACATGAAAGATATACTATAAATATCTCAGAAGTATCTTTTAATATAAAAAGAGAATTACTATATACCTTATCAACTTTTTCGTCATCTATCTCCATTATATCACCAACACTTCCAATATTTCTAGCTTCATAAACCTTATGACAAAAATAAAAGAAAAATAAAAAAAACTTATAAGAACAATAGTAAAAATAATAATATTAAAATATAAAATTATTAAAAAGAATAGTACAATAGTATTCTCATTATCTTTTTCCATTACATTCTTTCTATCATCATTCATCAACAGTGTAAGATGTATGTCCTAAAAGCCAATTGGACTTTTGCTTTTTGGTTCATAAATTGTGATATTATTATGTAATAAATATATATTTATTTAATGGCAGTTGTCTATCATTCATTTTTGTAGTAATATAATTATTGAATGAGTCTAATAATATTTATTAAAGACTCCATTCTCAAGAGTTGAAAGTATGAGTGACAGATGATATTTAGAATAAATATTATAAAATAGTTCTTAGTTGTAGGATTAAATATTGGACATCTTTAATCCGGAAGACCAATATAATACATTTAACCCTATGATTAGTATGAGATAATAATATATATAGGATGGTGAGTCTCATGCCATTTAATATGAGTTACTAAGTTAATCATTATGGGTCACTTGTGAGACAAGTGGACTGAACATGACTTGAAGAAATAATGAATCACATGGATGATTTACTTAAGTTGCTGATTCATTTTTAAATTATGATGGTGTAACTAATCCTCAGACTTGAGGTGACAGAGTTGTCTCATGAATATGTAATTGAAATTTGCTTATGCTTTAGGTATCCCTTCATACCTATAATGGGTACTTGCAGATAGTGGCTCCAGTTGCATATGCATGGAGGCAGGTGTTTATCAACAAGGAATCCATTGCCTTGAGTAAACAAGAAGAACATCCTTTGCAATTCGATAACATCTTGACTAAAAAATTCTTGGCCGAGGTAATTATGATTAATGGAAAAGGGGTTTTTGCACTAATCGTATTTAGTTGAGATGTATCTTAAATTTGGTCATAGAACCAAGTTAGTGGATTTAACTATTCCATGATCCTCACTTGATCAGGATATTGTTCAATGGAAGGATTTAATTACACGATAATCATAAATAAAAGGTTCATGGATGATCAATGCCTTTATTATTAATTGGGTAATTATAATATGTTGTTATATTTTATGAGAATGATTGAGGGACAATTATTTAATTGTTCACTTAGTAAATTAAAGTGTTTTAATTAATATTAAAGATTTTAATATTAAATTTCCATTACCAATTAATAATGAACCTAAAAAGTCACACACGTTAAGATTAACTCAAGCACGACGATGGACTTGACTTGTACCTCTAGTAGAAACACTAGCATCTTCCAAAGATAAAGTCCGTAAATGTCTAAGTAATGATAATGTATAATATATAAGTATTATATATTGAAGGAGCTTGACATATGTCATCGCAAAAGAGTTTGTAATGACATGTATTTGTACAGCAGCTAGACACGTGTTATCACAAAAGGGTTTTATGATGACACATGTCATCATAAAATGGTTTTATAATGACATTTGTTAGGTAAGCAGCTTGACACATGTCATCATCAAAAAGGGTTTTATAATGACATGTGCTAAAAAAGCATCTTCACACGTGTCATTACCAAAAAGGTTTTATGACGACATGTGTTAAGGAAACAGCTTGACACGTGGTATCAATATAGCTGGACACGTGTCATCACAAAAGAGTTTTATAATAACATGTGTTTGTACAACTGTGTTAAGGGTTATGAATCCTTAACACTATATAAGAGAGTTTCTTACTCCTATTATCATAAGAGGAATAAAGATAATTGACATACTTATTATCATTACAAGGTTATCATATTAGGAAACTTGAGAGTGGAGAAGGAGTTCTTCATCTTTAAGGATTAAATAACTTTTCTTGAGGTTGGTTATGTGAGATAATCTAGAAGATTTGCAATTGTGAATCTCTATTTAATTCTCTTACAGAAACATCATCAACAATCAAGAATCGAATTTTGCTCTTTAAAGGTTGTAGTCTTTTTCTTCATGTTCATAAAATAAAAGTTATTTCATTTTCTCAACTTAAATCCTCAATTACAACTTGTAACCTTAATTTCTATGAGATGTGAAATGTTTAGAGCTTTCATTGTGCCATTGCATGTGTTTTTCCAATAGTGGTATCAGAGCCAACCTGTTGATAATTGAGGATTTTTAATAATTCAATGAGAATTGGATAGAAAAAGTTAATTTGATTACATGTAGGATGATTTTGGGCTTAGAAATCCATTTGATGTATTTCTTTGATCTATTCATTTGGTTTGTAAATTTAATTTTTTACATTAGGGTTGTAGTTAGTGATTTTAATACCCTTTGATTTTGTAATCTTATTTCACCTTGGTATGCCAAGGTTTATAAATTGTAAATTGTTACAAGTGAAGAAATTTGAAGATTTAAGAATTAGAAGGGAACCAAATCATCTAAAATGCAAGAAAATCGGATCGTCATTATTTGATTTAGGCTTTTGGTTTTCTTTTAATTTGTTGTAACCCTAGGTGCCCAAATTTATTTCGTGGCTTTGAAATTAAATTAGAATAGATAGCTCTTAATCATTTGAGTTTATTTATCCAGTTTGATATGCGTGGGATGTATACTGGTGAGACCTAATAAAGACTAAAATCTTCCAATTAATATTAAGTTGATAAATGGTATGATTTAGAAAATCAATATCATGGCTCTCCACTATGTAAAATTTAAAGATTTTTATAGTCTTAGTAATCGATCATGGACAAACTATGAGGGTTATGAAAGATCATGTGATAAATTTGTTGAATTTTATTAAGCATTTGGTGCTATAAGTATAATTGCTATTAGTGGCCAATATGTCGACTCACGTTGAGGTTCTAATATTGCAATTATATTTATTGGATAGTGGGCTTAGCTTAACTATGTACAATGGACTAATAATCCACGAGACATGAAGTTCAAAGTACTAGGAGCTGAAGTGTAAATGATTGGATGATGCATGAGATGCATATAATATGAGATATTTACTTATAAAATTTTAGTAACCCAATAATCGACGAAACGTGAGGGATACTAAAATTTGGTAAGAAACCAATCACTCGTTAGAAATCCACCAACGAGGATTTTCGTTTCTCACTAGGAAATGTGAGATTCGACAAGTTAGTGGGAGTCATCATTTTGATTTAAAGACAAAAGTCAAAATGAAATTGCATAACAAGTAACTAATAATCTATTATTCTTTGCATATTTAAAATGGCCCCCCTCAATCCACTTGCGAGCACAGTTGATGCTAACCGGTTGATTGGACCGAATTTCATTGACTAGTTTAGAAATTTAAGAATAGTTCTCAGTTCTAAATGCATTGCCTATTTCCTTGATACCAGGTTTTTATGGTCACCTTCTTGTAGGGGCATCGGTAGAGGAACATGCTACACTTGAGAAGTGGCGCTCTAATGACATGCAAGCTAGGTGTTATATCCTAGCTTCCATGACTAATGAGTTGAAGAGACAACATGACAAGATAACTGATGCTGCTAGCATCATTCTTCACTTTTAAGATTTGTATGGTGAACAAAGCAGAATTGCTAGATATCAGATATCAAAGTAGTTGTTTGGGTCTAAGATGGTTGAAGGTGCTAATGTGTCAGCACATGTACTTAAGATGATCAATCTGATTAAGCGTCTTGAGGTTTTAAATTTCTCTATAGATGTAGATCTACAGACTGATTTGATACTGCAGTCATTGCATGATTCCTTTTCCACGTTCATTATGAATTTTCATATGAATAAAATTGAGTGTTTAACTGAGCTCCTTAATCAAATAGTGACAACTCATGGAACTATGCAGGGTAAAGGTAAGGAGACTACTCTTGTCTTTGCTTCAACTAGTGGGACTTAGTCAAAGAAAAAGGCAAAGGGCAAATCTATGATTAAACCCACTGGTTAAGTCTTCAAGGCTAAAGGTAAAGGGAAGGGCAAGGAAGTGTTTCTTTTGTCAAAAGGAAGGACACTGGAAACACAATTGTGCTGAGCATTTAAAATCCTTAAAAGTCAAGGAAGGTGAAGGTAGTATTATCTTTTGTGTTTTTGAATCTTGTTTTTCATTTGGTTCATCATCATCTAATTCTTGGGTGTTAGATTCTGGTGCTTGTAATCATGTTTGTAGTTCTATGCAGGATCTGGCAACAAGTAGGATGCTTAAGAAGGATCAAATAGTTCTAAAGATTGGAAATAGAGTAAGTGTTGCTGCAGTCGTCACAAGAACTGTTTTTGTTATTTTGTCTATTGGATATAAATTAATATTAGAGGACTGCTTATATGTACCTAATGTATATGGAAACATTATTTCACTTTCTGCTTTAGTAGTTAAGAATTATGAATTCAAGTTTGCAAATGATGTTTTCCAAGTTCATTTTGGAAATGAATGTATTATATATGGTACTTTAATTAATGGTCTCCATTATTTAAATTTATATATAAATAAAGCTGAAACACGTAATGTGAACGTAAATGACAAAGCAACCAAAGATCTAAATCCGAGATATTTATGGCATCTTAGATTAGGTCCTATTGCAGAAGAAAGAATAACTAAATTGATTAAAATGAGATTAATGAATTCCATTGGTTCTGAACTATATCCGACATGTGAGTCTTGTCTTCAAGAAAAAATGACAGGATCACCCTTATAGGATAAAGGGAATGAGCCTCAAATGTTTTAGGACTGATACATAATGATGTATGTAGACCTTTCAACATTATGCCTCATGGTGGTTATAATTACTTATTGCCTTTACTGATGATTTATCATGGTATGGGTATTTGTATCTTATGAGATACAAGTCTGAATCCTTTGAAAAGTTTAAAGAATTTAAAGCTGAAGTGGAGAATCAAACAGGAACATCCGTTTTGATGATGCAATCAAATCATTTGGTTTCATAAAAAATATGGACGAACCATGTGTGTACAAGAAGGTTAGTAGGAGTGTTATTACTTTTCTTATACTTTATATAGATGACATATTATTGTTCAGAAATGATACAGGCATGCTGAATTCTATAAAAGTATAGTTGTCAAAGATTTTCTCCATGAAATACTTAGGTAAAACAACCTATATTCTAGGAATTTGTAGCTATAAAGATAGACCAAAAAGGACTATAGGCCTTTCCAAGGTCTTTATTTAGACAAGGTGTTGAAGAAATTCAACATGCTTGATTCTAAGAGAGGATTGTTACCTTTTAGGCATATGGTATTCATCTTTCAAAGAACATGTCTCCAAAGACATCTAGTGAAAGAGAACGTATGGTTAGGATTCCATATGCTTCAACAATTGGAAGTTTAATGTATGCTATGTTGTGTACTAGGCCAGACATTGCCTATGCTGTTAGTGCGACTAGCAGATTTCAGTCTAACCCAGGCGAAGAGCATTGGGCAGCAATCAAGAATAGCTTTAAGTACTTGCAAAGGACTAAAAATGTATTCTTGACATATGGTGGAGGAGAATTAATTTATATGGTTATACGTATTCTAATTTTTAATCAGATATGGATAATAGAAAGTCTATCTCAGGGCTTGTATTCATATATAATAGAGTAATAGTAAGTTGGAAAAGTTCCAAACAAGATACTACTGCAGACTCCACTATAGAGGCTGAGTATATTGCTGCATCTGATGTAGTAAAGGAAGTGGTTTGGATTAAAAAGGTCGTGATAGAACTTGGAGTGGTTCCAACCATCGAGTTAGCAATACCTCTCTTATGTGACAATAATGGGGCTATTGCACAAGCCAAGGAACCTAGGTGTCATCAGAAATCCAAACATATTGAAAGACGCTTCCATATCATACGTGAAATCATTGGTAGAAGCGATATAGCCATATAAAGAATAGAATCAAATCATAATGTAGCTGATCCCTTTACGAAAGCTGTGATGCAAATACAGTTGGAACGCCATTTTATGAAGATTGGTTTCAGATACTATCCTGAAGTAGGAGATTGTTAGATGTATGTCTTAAAAGCTAATTGGACTTTTATTTTTTAGTTCATATATTATGATATTATTATATAATAAATATCTTTTTATTTAATGGTTCTATCATTCATTTTTGTAGTAATATAATTATTGAATGAGTCCAATAATATTAATTAAAGACTACATTTTCAAGAGTTGAGAGTATGAGTGAAGGACGATCTTTAGAATGAATATTATAAAATATTTCTTGGTCGTAGGATTAAATATTGGACATCTTTAATCCGGAAGATCAACATAATGTATTTAACCTTATGATTAGTATGCGATACTAATATATATAGGATGGTGAGTCTCATGCCATTTAGTATGAGTTACAGTGGATGTGTTTATGCTCTTCAAATAAAATCAAATCATCATACTATAAGAGATTAGAAAGAGAGGTACAAAAGGAATGAACAAAATGAGAACATTTGCAGGACTTCATCTTCGATACGGAAAGAAATCACAAGTTCTTTGTTCTCTTCCATATGACTAAGTGTAAGATCAAATCGAATTGATTTAAACACAAGGGTAGACAAAGAACAAAAAAGAAAGGAAAGACATGAGTGACAAGTCTTTTGCTAGCGCGAGTATAGATAAGTTTGCAAAGTTTTTGAAAGAATCCATAACTTGATTTCTCGCAAGGTAGAAAACTAAAGTAGTATGCTCATTAGCCTCAAGTATTCAATTGCATGTGGTTTTTTATAGCGCGAAAGACCTCATTCCATAAGAAGAAGAAATGAGAAGCTAAATATGAATAAATAAACTAAAGTTAATTCATGAACCAAAGAGGAGTTGACTGGTCAACAACTCTCGTAGTCATAAATTTTATTAGCTAACTTAATAAAGACAAGAGGAAATTCGTGTGGGCCTACCTAATAATAACCCAACCCAAATTACTTCATTATATGCATCCCAAATAATGTGAATCCTACAAGCAAAAGGAATCCTACTCCAACTAGGAATCCTAATCCCACTGGGATTGTACACGAACCACTCAAATATGATGGACCAATGGCTAGAGCTTGCATGAAGAAGTTCAAGGATGCTTTAGGAGTGTTCGTGAAGTAAGAGTTAAAGCTTGGGTTGGATATCCAAAGTCTAAGTGATATTGGGCTTAATCAAGATAATGGGCCTCAAGATAATCTTATTAACTTAATTTAATATATGGAGGCATGAACAAGTCCAAGTAGGCCCAAAATAAACAAGTCAAGGTATTTGGAGTCCAATACTCAAGCATGGCCGCTTATTACATGTCACTTAAGCCCAAATATCATGTTTATTATATGGGCTAGGATTGGACAAATTTTAGGAGTATTTGCTCATTTAAAGAAGTCTTTTAATAGGTAGGAGTCTTGTTTTAAGTTATATTCTTAGTTTAGGAGTTCTATTCCTAGTCTTATTATTATTTGCTTCCTTATCATTATTGAATTAGGTTTTTCTATGACATATATAAGCTAGTACGAATTTCTATGTAAAGATTGTTGAATATTGATTATTTTAGAGTTAATTGTCTTCTTTTTTTTCTTTATGAACTTGGTGAATTTATCAAGTGAAGGCTTGGTATCTTGAAAACTTAGTTTAATCTAAATCTTTGTTTATGTTAAACAACCTTTAACTCTTTACAATTAAGGTTTTTAAGAACAAGTTATTTAAGGGTCTTGTTGGGAGTTAGAGTTCTTTTGCTTGATTAGGTGAACGATCCTTGGTGAAGACATTAACAATGAAGACGGGTTTGGCACAAGTTAGCCACGTTTGTATCATTTGGTATCAGAGCTTTGGCTCATCAATCAAGTACATATCCTTTATATTTTAGTTGATTTGTTTTCTTTAGTTTCAAAAAAAAGTTAAAAAAAGTTATTATCTCAATATGTTATTACTATTTGCGATTCTTTTCTTGTCTAGAGTACTTTTGTTGTTCAATTCATTTTCCTTATTCTTTTTAAAGTCCAATTCTTTTGCTTTTGTGTCAAAGTCATTCTTCCACATATAAAAATAAATTTTTCCATTTTTTCTTTATCCTAGCAATTTTTTCATCCTTAAGTCTATTTTGCTTTATTTGTCTATTTGCAAGTCCTAGTGTCTTATTATTGCAAACTTGCTGTAATCTAATACAAAATATTGTTTGGCCGTAAGTTGGCATAGCAAATATAAAAAAAAAAAGCAAAAGAAAAGAAAAAAAATACTAAAAGAAAGACTTTTGATTTGTGATAAAGTTAAGTTTATAGAATTCAATTCGGCCTAAAACACATTAATTCATTGCTTGAGTTTAAATTCTAGCCCTTTGCCATATTTCAATTATGATCTTTCTTAGAGTTGCATGTGGGGGGTTAGTTTAAACACCTATTCCAAGTTTTCTTATTTTCGTCTTGTTTAATTCTTGTTTTTGTTTGTTGCATTTTTTTGATTTCTATAGTCAATGTTGAGTTTAGTTTTTCTTCTTTTGGATTATATCGAGTCTAATTTGATAATTAGTAGCTTAAGTTCCATTAGAACTATAAGAAAAGAATTTGAGAGGTAAAAGGCAAGTGGTGAGATTATTAGAGGGTAAAAGCCTAATTGAGTGAAACACGAGTGTGAGTGACATCCTTTTAGTGTAAACATGTAAGGGAGTGTTACTTATGAGGTTTCTTTGCTCCTTTTGAGTTATTATTGTAGGTTATTATGCCTGATCCATCGGAGCCAACCATGCACAAGTCATGGAGCGTTTGGATCGTATAGGGAGACAAGTGCAAGATTCTAATGATCGAGTGGAAAGAGTGGAAACAAATCAAATACCACCAATGACAACATCAATGACATAAATCAACACACACTTAGACAAGCTTATAGGGGGGAGATGGTATAATGAAGATCATAAGTGTATTAATGATAATATATAAGGGCATAGAAGCATATCTATCATGGGAAAGAAGGTGGATTTTATGTTTGATTATCATAACTACTATGAGGAAAAGAAAGTCAAACTTGCTGCCATTGAGTTTATGGATTATGCATTAGTGTGGTGGGATCAACTACTAGTTTTAAGGAGGCAAAATAAAGAGGAACCTATCTCTACATGGTAAGAGATGAAGAATGTCATGTGAAAGAGGTTTGTGCTGAATCATTATATAGATTTACACAACCGACTTCAAAGACTTACACAAGGTTCGCAAAGTGTTAAGGTGTATTTTTAAGAGATGGAGGTGACATTGATCCATGCTAAGATTGAGGAAGGCTGTGAGCAAACCATGGCTCGTTCCTTAAGTAGGCTAAATAAGGGAATTGCTAATGTTGTGGAATTGCATCCATATGTAGAGTTAGAATACATGTACCATATGGTACTCAAAGTGAAAAGACAATTAAAGGGAAGACCTCCTAAGCCTAGTTTTTCTACTACAACATCTAATTGGAAGCAAAATTTGAAAAGTGGAGACAAAAGCACCTTCAAGTCTAAATTTGACAATAATAAAGGGGCAAGGAAGAAGGGAATGCAAAGCAATTTAAGACACTTAAATCCAAGACAAGCAACATTAAGTGTTTCAAGTGCAAGGGGAGAGGGCAGAAGCTACGAGATTGTCCAAACAAGAAGACCATGATTCTTGTCAATGGGAGTATAATAGTGAAGATGAGGAGGATGAGATGCCATCTCTTGTAGAGGCAACCAACATAGAAGATGACTTAAGGAAAGTTGATGAAATAGAATTTCTAGTTGCAAGGCGTTCTTTAAGTGTGCAAGAAGGAAGAAGAAGATGAGCAACGTGACAACATCTTTCATCAAAGGTGTCGAATTCAAGATAAGGTATGTTACTTAATCATTGATAATGGGAATTGTACCAATTCTTATAACACTTATTTGGTGAAAAAACTTAACTTGCATACACTTAAGCATCCTAGGCCATATAATTTGCAATGGTTAAATGATAGTAGGGAGGTTAGAGTTACCAAACAATGTCTAGTTTCTCTCTCTATAGATAAATATGTTTAGGAAGTTCTTTGTGAAGTGTACCCATGCAAGCTGCTCATGTACTTTTGGGTTGTCCATGACAATTCGATAGGAGGGTAAAGTATGATGGATACTCTTATAGGTATTCTTTTGTAATAAATGGAAAAGATATTATACTTTCACCTTTATCACCAAAGTAAGTGAACCATGATCGAAGAATTTTGAGAGAGAAAACGCGCACATGTCAGAGAAAAAGAAAAGAATGCATAGAAAAAGGAGAGTTTTTTGGAAAATAATGAGAGATGTGAGTAAAGAGCGGAAAAAGGAGAGCAAAAAGTGGATGCGCAAAAGAGAGGAGAGGTGCATGCAAAAGGAGAGATTGAGGGGAAAAGGAAACAATTGAGCTTTTATGCAAAAGAGAGCGATGTTAAAAGAGCTTATTTTTCTAACATGCCTATGATTGTACTTTGTATAAAGAGGCATGTTTTACTACTAACAGTCTTGACAACTCTTTGCCTAGTGTATTTGTTTCTCTTTTGAAGGAATATAAAGATATATTTTCCGAGGAAGTTCCAAGAGGTTTACCATCTTTAAGAGGGATTGAGCACCAAATTGACTTTATTTCGAGTTCGCATATTTTAAATAGACCGTCTTATCGAAGTAATCCCAAGGAGAGAAAGGAGTTACAACAGCAAGTGGAGGAGTTAATGCACTACAAAAGAATAGCAATTTAGAGACCACTTTTAGCTACCATACCAAAGTTGTCGCTATTTAGCAACTACATATTGACCACTTTGCTTCCACTTGGAAACCAAATTTATTTCTTCTAAATTTACAACCACATTACTACCATATAGTAATCACACTACTAGAGAGAACCAAATGTGGTCTCTAAGTGGTTGCTAACTTCCCATAAACAAATGGCGGGGACAATAGCGACCACTTTAGAGACCACATACGTGGTCTGCAAACTAAAAACCATAGAGTGTGGTCTCTAATATGGGCACTAATTAATAGTGGAGAAAATAGCGACCATCTGAGAGACCACTATCGTGGTCTCTGAGTTAGAAACCATGGACTGTGGTTGCTAAGCTAAGCTCCAATCAATAGCGTGAGTTTTTAGCTACCACAAAGAGATCAATAATATGGTCTCTATTTTAATTTTTAGAATTATATTATAAATAATAATAATATAATAATTTAATAATAATAATATAGTAAATAATATAATTTAATAAGAATAATTAGATTAAATTATGATTATATTATTTAGATTAATTATAATATTTGTTCTATTATATTTATTTTAATTATATTTTTTATTTTATTAATAAATGTTATTACTCATTAAGTATATTTATTTATGTTTATTGATTTAATTTTTATTTAAATTTTTTAAATTTTTTAAATTTTATAATTATTTATATAAAATATTATATATAATTATTCAATTAATAAATATAAATAATGAAAATTAAAAATAATATATAAATAAATAAATATTTAAATTAAAATAATAATTAAATAATATCGTTAATCATATGACAGCCTGGCCTAGAGAAGTGGTCAGATGGGAAAGGAAAGTGGACGTCGGGGCAAGGATAGGATGCTTGGACAAAGAGCGACTTTTGGTAGACTTCTAGGATGGCAGCATTCTAAGATACAGGGATAAACGAATGAATCGAATTGTATATAAAAATGGAGCGAGGAATGTTTGATAGCATATATATAAAGAGTTGGAACTAATCACATGAGGTGTTTTTTGGTTGTTTGGTTGTGTAATTATAGGAACTCCAAAGTTAAACATGGTTGGTTTGAAGAAACTTCAGGATGGGTGACTTTTAGGGAAGTTTCTGAATCCGCCAAGGAGAGAAAACCGTGAGGCCAGTAAGGGCCAAAACGAACAAAGTCACGTGATTTGATTATAGGTCATTACAATTGGTATCAAAACATGACCTCTCTAGTAGATGTGTGGTTCGAGGACAAACCAGGTGGAAGTTGGTGGGCATGTGACAACCTGGCCTAGAGAAGTGGTCTAATGAGGGTGGAAGTGGACATCGAGGCAAGGATAGGATGCTTGGACAAGGAGCGGCTTTTAGCAGGTTTTTAGGATGGCAGCACTCTAAGGCACGGGGGTACATGAATAAATCGAATTGCACATCAAAATGAGGCGGGGAATGGTTAAATATATAAAGAGTTAAAAATAATCACATGAGCTGCTATTTGGTTGTTCGGCTGTGGAGTTATAGGAACTCTAAAGTTAAATGTGATTGGTTTGGGAAAATTTCAAAATGGGTGACCTCCTGAGAAGTTCTCGAATCTGCAAAGGGGACAAAGCCGTGAGGCTAATAAGTGATCTCTAAATAGCGACCACTTATGTGGGGTCTCTAAATAGCTACCACTTTAGTAACCACACACAAGTAGTCTCTACATGTGGGGTTTCTGTGCCTCTCTTTTTAATCTCTATCGAGTATGATGGTTTGGTTTTATTTGAATAGCATAAACATGAGTGTTGAGTTAAAGCACATAGAAGCAATAATCATGCGCAATGTTTCAATGCTTTGACAAATTTGATGAAAGAAAATTAGTTAATGGAGTATTGATATCATTTTTTGAATGATCGTGGATGATTCTTTTAGAGAAAAGAGGGAACAACAAGAATCACGGCATGCCTTATTATTATGATTCAGGATTTGCACCATTGGAATCTCCGTTATCCTTATTCCTCTATGCACGAGGACTCCTGATGACATAAGGATTAGCATAAGGAATCATGGAAACATAATTGACAAGCTTGACCAATAGCATTGCGGTTTAGTTTGATGATCAAGCCGGATGAGACATAGATCCATGGGTGTAAGTGAGAAATCATGTTGTTTTCAATTAATCCAATCATAATACAAGTGGTAATGTGATTTGATATTTGGGATGCATATAATGAAGTAATTTAGGTCAGAGTGTTATTAGGTAGGCCCACACAAATTTCTCCTTATTTTTGTTAAGCTGGCTCATAAAATTTGTGCCTATGAGAGTTGTTGACGAGTTAACTCCTCTCTCGTTCATGATTTCACTTTAGTTACAATCGGGAATACAAGCATTTTGATGTTTGAGATACATATAATGAAGTAATTTGGTTCATAGTGTTATTAGGCAGGCCCATGAAAATTTTTCCTTGTTTTCGTTATGCTGGCTCTTAAAATTTTGAACTACCAGAGTTGTTGACTAGTCAACTCCTCTCTAGTTCTTGATTTGACTTTCATTTATTCATCTTTTTTATTCATTTATTAATATTTAGCTTCTAGTTTCTTCTTCTTATGGAACGAGAGCTTTCACACTATAAAAATCATATGCAGTAGAATAGTTGAGGCTAGTGAGCATAATATTTCAATTTTCTACCTTGCGAGAAATCAAGTTATGGGTTCTTTTAAGAACTTTGTAGACTTATGAACACTCGTGCTAGCGAGCATAGACTTATCGCTCACGTCCATGCACGCATTTTAATATTTGTGAGGCATATAATGAAGTAGATTAGGTTCGAGTATGATTAGGTACGCCCACGCGAATTTTCCCTTGTTTTCATTAAGAAATCATGGGAATGTAATTGATAAGCTTCATCGGTGTCATTGGACCATGACTTGATCATCAAGCAAGACGAGAGACAAATCCACGTGCGTGATGGAAAAATCATATTGCTTTCAATTAATCTAATCGGGAATGCAAACATTTTGATATTTGGTACATATATGATGAAGTAATTTGGCCGGAGTGTTATTAGGTAGATCCACGTGAATTTCTCTTTTTTTCGTTAAGTTGGCTCATAAAATTTGAGACTACGAGAGTTGTTGGCTAGTTAATTCCTCTCTAGTTCTTTATTTGACTTTAGTTTATTCATCTTACTTGATTTATTTATTCATATTTAGCATCTAATTTCTTCTTCTTATGGACTAAGGACTTTCTCACTATAAAAACCGTATGCAACCGAATATTTGAGGTAGTGAGAGCATATTATTTCAATTTTCTACCTTGTAAAGAATTAAGTTATGGGTTCTTTCAAGAATTTTGCAGACTTATTAAGACTCACACTAGTGAAACTAGACTTATTGCTCACGTCCTCCCTTTCTTTTGTGTTCTTTGTCTATCATTGTGTTTAAATCAATTCGATTTGATCCTTACGCTTAGCCATGGAAGAGAACAAAGAACTAGCAATTTCTTTCCTTATCAGATACGAAGTCCTACCTATGTTCTCATTTGTTTGTCTGCTAGCACAATAAGTCTACGTTTGCTAACATGAGTCTTGATCGGCTGCGAAATTCTTGTATGAACCCAAAACTTGATCTCTCACAAGGTAGAAAATGGAAATAATATGCTCACTTGCCTCAAGTATTCAGTTGCATGTAGTTTTTATAGTGAAAGCCCTCATTCTATAAGAAAAAGAAACTAGAAGCTAAATATGAATAAATAATTAAAGAATGATGAATAAACTAAAGTCAAATCATGGACCAAAGAAGAGTTGACTAGTCAACAACTCTCGTAGTCCTAAACTTTATGAGCTAGCTTTACGAAACCAAGAGAAAATTCGTGTGGACCTACCTAATAATACTATGACCTAAATTACTTCATTATATGCGTTCTAACCATCAAAACACTCGCATTCTATTACACTTGGATTAATTAAAAATAACAGGATTTCTCTCAATGATGCACATCTTAAATCAAAATATTTAGTAGTGCTTTGATTCTCATCGTTCCCTCTTTCCTCCAAAAGATTCATCCGTGATCATTCTGACAATGATATCAATACTCGATCAACTAATTTTCCTTCTTTGCATTCTTCTAAGCATTGGATCGGTGCCTATGAATGCCACTACCACGAGCTTTAATTCAACACTCTTGTTTATGCTCACCAAATAAAACCAAACCATCATACTAAACATAGATTAGAAAGCGACAAATAAAAGAAATGAAGAAATGAGAACATAGGTAGGATTTCATATCCAATAAGAAAAGAAATCGCAAGTTCTCTATTCTCTTCCATACGGCTATGGGTAAGAATCAAATAATATGCTCACTAGCCTCAAATAGTGAATTGCATGCAGTTTTCATAGTGCAAGAGCCCTCATTCCATAAGAAGAAGAAACTACAAGCTAAATTTGAATAAATAAATAAATAAAGATGAATAAACTAAAGTCAAATCAAGAATTAGAGAGGAGTTGACTGGTCAACAACTCTCGTAGTCCTAAATTTTATGAGCAAGCTTAACAGAAACGAGGGGAATTTCGCGTGGGCCAATATAATAACACTTCGACTCAAATTACTTCATTATATGCATCCTAAACATCAAAAAGTGTGCATTTCTATTTGGATTAAAATAAAGCAACATGGTTTCTCCCTAACGTGCGTGGACTTGGGTCATATCTTGCTTGATTCTCAAGTCACATCCCAACGCCACCGGTAAAACTTGTCAATTGTGTTTCCATGATTCCTTATGCCAATCCTTGTGTCATTAAGAGTCCTCATGCCTAGAGGAACAAGAAATAAGAGGAACAAGGAATGATAAAGATTCTATTGGTGCAAAACCTAAATTAGAATATTGGAGCGTACCACAATTCTCGTCGTTCCTTTTTCCCTCCAGAAAATTCATCTGTGATTATTCGGAGAATGATATCAGAACTTGATCAACTAATTTTTTTTTTTGCATTTTTCTAATCATTAGATCAGTGCCTATGATTGTCGCTTCCATGTTCTTCCACTAAATGCTTATGTTTATGCTCTCCAGAAAAGCCAAACCTACTAGATAGAGATTAGGAAGAGAGACACAAAAGAAACAAACAAAATGAGAGCATAGGTAGGATTATCGATTCGATAAGGAAAAAATCACAATTTCTATACGGCTAAGCGTAAGGATCAAATCGAATTGATTTAAACACAATGGTAGATAAAGAACACAAAAGAAAGGAAGGATGTGAGTGATAAATCTATGTTCGCTAGCACGAGTGTTCATAAGTCCATAAGGTTCTTAAAAGAACACATAACTTGATTTTCCACATGGTAAAAAACTGAAATAATATACTCACTAGCCTTAGGTATTCAGTTGCATGGAGCTTTTATAATGTGAAAGTCCTCATTTCATAAGAAGAGGAAACTAGAAACTAAATATGAAAAAATAAATAAAGAAAGATGAATAAACTAAAGTCAAATCAAGGACTAGAAAGGAGTTGACTGCCCAACAACTCTCATAGTCCCATATTTTATGAGCTAGGTTAATGAATACAAGGAAAAATTTACATGGGCATACCTAATAATACTCTGGCCCAAATTACTTCATTATATGCGTCGTAAACATCAAAATATGCACATTCCCACTTGGATTAATTGAAAGCAACATGATTTCTCCACCACGCGTGTGGATATGTGTCTCATCCAGCTTGATAATCAAGTCATGCTATAATGCCACTAATGAAGCTTGTCAATTATGTTTTCTTGACTCCTTAACAAAAATAAGGGAAAATATGTATGGGCATACCAAATAATACCCTTGCCCAATATGCTTCATTATATGCCTCCCAAGCATTAAAATGCATGCTTTCCCACTTGTATGAATCGAAAGCATTATGATTTCTCCCTTGTGCGGATGGATTTGCATCTCGTGCTGCTTGATCATCAAGTCACGCCCTAATGCCACCGGACAAGGTTGTCATTGTGTTCCCATGATTCCTTAATGAAAATAACATAAAATTTGAGTGGGCATACCGATTAACACTTTGGCCCAATTTACTTCATTATATGCCTCCCAAACATCAAAACACGCACATTCCCACTAGTATTAATCGAAAGCAACATGATTTTTCCCTTATGCATGTGGATTTGCATCTTGTGCTGTTTGATCATCAAGTCACACCCTAATGCCACCGGTCAAGCTTGTCAGTTACGTTCCTATGGAAATTCGCGTTAGCATACCTAATAACACTCCACCCAATTTACTTCATTATATGCCTGCCAAACATTTCCTGCTTAGATTAATCAAAAGCAACATGATTTCTCCATCACGCACAAGGATTTGTATCTCATCCTGCTTGATTATCAAGTCACGCTCTAATGCCAGTAGTGAAGCTTGTTAATTACATACCCATGATTCCTTAATGAAAAAAAAGAAAATATTCGCATGGGCGTATCTAATAACACTCTCATCCAATTTACTTCATTATATTACTCTTAGTCATCAAAACACGTGCATTCCCACTTGTATTAATCGAAACCAATATGATTTCTCTATTATGCGTGTGGATTTATGTATTATGCTGCTTGATCATCAAGTTAACCCCAATGCCATCGGTTAAGCTTGTCAATTGCGTTCCCATGATTCCTTAATGAAAATAAGGGAAAATTCACGTCAGTGTACCTAATAACACTTTGGCCCCATTTACTTCATTATATCCCTGCCAAATATCAAAATGCTCTAATTCCCGCTTGGATGAGTCAAAAGCAACATCATTTCGCCCTTATGTATGTGGATTTACGTCTCATACTGCTTAATCATCAAGCTAAGCCCCAATGCTACCGCTTAAGCTTTGTTAATTGCGTTCCCATAATTCCTTACGCTAATCCCAGTGTCATAAGGAGTACTCGTGCATAGAGGAACAATAAATAATAGAGACCCTAATGGTGAAAATTGTGAATTGGAATAATTGGGCATGCCTCTATTCATGTCGTTCATGCTTTCCTCCAAAAGATTCATTTAGGATCGTTCGGAGAATGACATCAATACTCGATCAACTAATTTTCTTTCTTCGCATTTGTCCATGCATTGGTTCAGTGCTTATAACTGTAGTTTTCATACGCTTTCACTCAATATTCTCGCGTTTATATTCGCCACATAAAACCAAACCATCATATTAGATAGAGATTAGAAAGAGATGCACAAAAAGAAATAGAATTATATGAATATTGGATCAAGTAATCTTCTTTCTTCGCATTAGTCTAAGCATTGGATCGGTGCCTATAACTGCCACTTCCACACGCTTTCAATCAACACTCGTGTTTATGCTCCCAAATAAAAAGCAAAATATCAAACTAGATAGAGATTAGAAACAGTGGTACAAAAGAAGCAAACAAAATGAGAATATTGGTAGGATTTCAGATTCGATAAGGAAAGAAATCATAAGTTCTTTGTTCTCTTCCATACGGCTAAGCATAAGGATCGAATGGAATTGATTTAAACACAAGGGTAGACAAAGAACATAGAAAAAGGAAAGATGTGAGGAATGAGCATGTTTTGATGTTTGGCAAGCATATAATGAACTTGATTAGGCTAGAGTGTTATTAGGTACACCGATGCGATTTTTCTCTTGTTCTCGTTAAGGAATCATAGGAATGCAATTGACAAGCTTGACCGATGGTATTGGGTCATGACTTGGTGATCAAGCAACATGAGATGTAAATCCACCCGCATAAGAGAGAAATCATGTTGTTTTAGATTAAAACAACTGGGAATGCACGCATTTAGATATTTGGGAGGCATTTAATGAAGTAAATTTGGTTGAAATGTCATTAGGTATGCCCATAAGAATTATTCCTTGTTTTCATTAAAAAATCATGGAAACATAATTGACAAGCTTCACCGATGGCATTGGAGCATGATTTGATGATCAAGTAGGACAAAAGGAAAATCTACGCTCGTGATGGAGAAATCATGCTGCTTTTGATTAATGCAAGCGAGAATTGTATTTGGGATGTATATAATGAAGTGATTTGTCCAAAGTGTTATTAGGTAGACCCACGTGATGAGAGTTGTTGGCCAGTCAACTCCTCTCCAGTTCTTGATTTGACATGATTTTATTCATCTTTCTTTATTTATTTAATCATATTTAGCTTTTAGTTTCTTCTTCTTATGGAATGACGGCTTTAGCAATATGAAAACCGCATGGAATCGAATATTTAAGGCTAGTGAGCATGTTATTTTAGTTTTCTACCTTGCAAAGAGTAAAACTATAGGTTCTTTTAAGAATTTTCTAGACTTATTAACACTCGAACTAGCAAACATAGACTTATTATTCACGTCCTTTTTTTCTTTTGTGTTCTTCGTCTACCCTTGTGTTTAAATCAATTCAATTTGATCCTTACACTTAGCCATGGAAGAGAATGAAGAATTGGCGATTTCTTTCCTTATCAGATATGAAATCTTACCTATGTTCTCATTTGTTCGATTTTTTTTTATTTATCTCTTTCTAATCTATGTCTAGTATAATGGTTTAGTTTTATTTAGCGAGCATAAGCACGAGTATTGAGTTAAAGCATGTGGAAGCGGCAATTATAGGCATCTACCCAATGCTTGGATAAATTCAAAGAAAGAGAATTAGTTGATCATGTATAAATATCAATCTAAGAACGGTCGCGGATGAATCTTTTGGAGGAAAGAGGGAATGATAGAGACATGCCAAGATATTCTGATTCAGGATTTAGCCTATTAGGATCTCCATCATTCATTATTCCTCTAGGCACGAGGAATCCTGCTGACACAAGGAATGGTATAAGGCCTCATGACAACGTAATTGACAAGCTTGACTAGTGGCATTGGGGCTTAGCTTGATGATCAAGCAGGATGAGACGTAAATTCACAAGCGTAAAGGAGATATCAAGTTGTTTTCAATTAATCCAAGCATAATACAAGCGCTAATTCGAGTGTTCTGATGTTTGGACCATATAATGAACTAATTTAGGTCGGAGCATTATTAGGTAGGCCCATACAAATTTCTCCATATTTTCTTTAAGTTGGCTCATAAAATTTGGGACTACGAGAATTATTGACTAGTCAACTCCTCTCTCGTTGTTGATTTCTCTTTAGTTGCAATTGGGAATAAGAGCATTTTGATGTTTAGGATGCATTTAATGAAGAAATTTGGTTCAGAGTATTATTAGGTAGGGCTACACGAATTTTCTCTTGTTCTCGTTACACTGGCTCTTACAAATTGGAACTACGATAGTTGTTAACCTATCAACTCCTTTCTAGTTCTTGATTTGACTTCAATTTATTCATCTTTCTTTATTTATTAATTCAGAGTTAGCTTGTAGTTTCTTCTTCTTATGTAATGAGGACTTTCGCACTATGAAAACTGCATGCAACCGAATACTTAAGGCTAGTGAGCATAATATTTTAATTTTCCTCCTTGCGAGAAATTAAGTAATGGGTACGTCCTTCCATAAACTTATCAAGTACGTCCTTCCATTCTTTTGATCAAGTATTGGTATCATTCTCCAAATGATCATGGATGAATATTTTGGAGGAAATAGAGAACGACGAGAATCGAGACATACCTAAATATTCTGATTTAGGATTTTGACCTATGGGATATCCATCATTCATCGTGCCTCCAGGCACGAGCACACCTGATGACACAAGGATTAGCATAAAGAATCATAGGAATGAAATTGACAAGCCTAACCGGTGGCATTGAAGCTTAACTTGATCATTATTTAGGACGAGACATAAATCCAACCGTGTAAGGAAGAAATCATGTTATTTTCAACTAACCCAAGCGTAATACAATTAGGAATGCGAGTGTCTTGATGTCTTGGATATATATAATGAAGTAGTTTGGTTCGGAGTGTTATTAGGTAGGCCCGTGCAAATTTTCCCTTATATTCGTTAGCTGGTTCTTAAAATTTGAGACTACGAGAGTTGTTGACTAGTCAACTCCTCTCCAGTTCTTGATTTGACTTTAGTTTATTCAACTTTCTTTATTCATTTATTCATATTTAGCTTCTAGTTCTTCTTTTTATCGAATAACGGTTTTCACACTATAAAAACTGCATGCAACTGAATACTTAAGGCTAATGAGCATATCAGTTCGATTAGGAATCCTACTCCTACTAGGAATCCTACTCCCATTAGAAATCCTACTTTCATTAGGAATTTTAGTCCCATGAGGAGTCCTACTCCATCTAGGAATCCTACTTCAATTAGGAATCCTAGTCCTACGAGGAGTCCGACTTCAACTAGGAATCCTAGTCCCACGAGGAGTCCTACTCTAGCTAGGAATCTTAATCTAACTAGGATTATACATGAGTCACTCAAATATGATGGACCAATGACTAGAGCTCGCATAGAGAAATTCAAGGACGCTTTAGGAGTGTTCATGAAGCAAAAGTTGAAGCATGGATTGGAGATCCAAAGTCTTATTTTAAGTTATCTTTTTAGTTTAGGAGTTCTATTTCTAGTCTTGTTGTTATTTGATTCTTATCACTATAGAATTAGGTTGTTCTAAGGCCTATATAAGCTAGTACAGATTTTTATATAAAGATTTTTGAATATTGATTATTTTGGAGTTTATTCTCTTCTTTTGTTCTATATGAACTTGGTGAATTTATCAAGTGCAGGCTTGGTATTTTACAAACTTAGTTTAATCTAAACCTTTGTTTATGTTAAACAACCTTTAATTTTTTATAATTAAGGTTCTTAAGTACAAGCTATTTAAGGGTCTTGTTGGGAGTTAGAGTTTTTTTGCTTGATTAGGTGAACGATAATTGGTGAAGACATTAACATTGACTACGGGTTTGGAACAAGTTAGCCATATTCATATCATTTGGTATCAGAGCTATGACTCATCAATCAAGTATGTATCCTTTATTTTTTAGTTGATTTGTTTTCTTTAGTGTTAAAAAAAAATTATTATCTCAATCTGTTATTCTTCTTTGTGATTCATTTTCTTGTCTATAGTATTTTTGTTCTTCAATTTGTTTTCCTTCTTCTTTTTGAAGTCCAATTCATTTCCTTTTATTTTATTTAAGTGTCAAATTCATTGTTCCATATATAAAAAAAATTTGTCCTTTTTTTTTTCTCTTTCCTAGAAAATTTGTCATCTTTAAGTCTATTTTTGCTTTATTCGTTTGTTTACAAGTCTTCGCGTCTTATTATTGCAAACTTGCTGCAATCTGATACAAAATATTGTTTGGCCAAAAGTTGGTGATAGGCTATTTATGCAACTACAATCTAAGGTAGTGAACCTATTGATGCAGTCTAGCACTAATGGCAAGTATCAAGGTCGTATCCCTCGGGAAAGTGAAAGCCTGGAGTTACTATTTGTTCTCTGTTATATTAGCCTAAAATAAATGATGAGTAATTTCTAAATTTACTAATAACTACAAGCTGAGTTCTAAGTGAGATGCAGGAATGAATGGATAAATGAAAAAACCAAGACAAGAAAGCAAACCTAAAGGGAATATAAACTAGTTGGCAATCAAACAAAAGATAATAGATTGATGTGTCCAATTATGCTATCCGTGGATGAATTCTTAACTGAATTTGATTTCTCTCTCTCGATAACCGAATTCCTAACTCAAGAAGCTAAAGTTGGAATCTCTTCTTAACGATTAATCCTTAAATTAGCATTAAGCTTTAATCCGCCTCTATTAAGCTTTGTTAATTCTTAATCTGGCTAGTTAATTATCCTTATCTCTAAGTGATTATTAACCAGTTCTTGCTATTCAAATCTCCAAATACTAAATGAACTTCTCAATCACATAAAGCAATCTAAACACCACAATTCACAACATCTCATGAATAATGCATTATCTTATTAATACTAAAAGCAAGAAGGATACAAAACTAAACTCAAACAATCCAATAATTTAATACTAAGCCAACATAGTAAAGAAATCCTAATGGATTTAATCGATCTAGCTACACATGTTCATGTTTAAAATAACTAGGAAATCAATTACAATGAAAGAATAATAAAAATGAAACATATACACCCTTTTCTATCGAATTGGATGAACAACTCTAAATCTGAATTTGCACTACAATTGATCTCCTCAATTGCCTCTCGATTTGCTCCACTACTGTTTTGCACTCGGAACCTTGCGATCCCGGGAGTCTCTCTTTTTACAACTCTCTCTCGAACTCAGTACTCTGCAAAAACCGAACCAGCCACCAAAACTCTCTCTGCTCTCTATATAATTGTCCCAGCACGGCCGTGGTCAACGCCGTGCTAGTCAGCACGGCCGGAGTCCAGGCCATGCTGAACCTTTGGATCTTGCAAATTAGGTCTTCTTCCTGGCCGTGCCCTTACCGGTGCTGAGCTATCACGGGCCGTGCTGGAGGGCGTGGTAGCCTCGAAAATTGTGCCTAAACGTCACATTTGAGGACCAAAAGCTAATGGTTGAGCACAGCCTTGACCTAGGCCGTGCTTAATGTTTGAAATGTGCGCCTTTGTCCAATTTTGATGAATTCCCATCCATTTTCACATGTATTGATCTAGAATTGCTCAAACACTGATGATGGACCTATAAATTCTCCTGAAATGCAAAAGAACACAAAACACGAGTGATCTTGGAATAAAAGCACAATAATTGCTAAGAAAAAACAAAATAAAATGCAAGTAAATATGTGTAAAACTATGCACATCAAATCACCCCACACTTAAGCTTTTGCTTGTCCTCAAGCAATTAACAACTCAACTTCACAAAACTGTAGTCAGCAAGTCCTTACAATTTATGCCCCTAGTCCACAACAGTTAGTATTCATCACATCTCAAAGGAAACTCAATCATAAATCAAATTGCAAATCATTAATAGAGAATGAAAATAATATTAATGCATGAACAACTTAAATAACAACTCAATACAAACATCACAAACCAATGCCTCACAAGGATCACTCTAGTCACTCAAAGTGTATATAAGGTGGAAAACAAATCCTTCAAAGCAAATGCACAAAACCACTCGCCATAAGCTTCTCATAAATCATATCTTCGCTACTGTGAATAAGTAAATACCAAAATCAAAGGGTCTTTACCAAGGTTGTAATGGGGCTAAGGTAAAGGTATGGAGATTTGGGAAAGAAGTGTGAAAATGCTGGAATTCGTGCAATAAACAACAATATATGCTCAAATCATTAAATGCCTAAAAATATAAAAAGAATTATTCACTAAAATCCTCACTTTGTAGAATAAGCTCGAAAATTCTCTAAATCCAATAAAGAGATAAATAATAAAAGAATTTATTTATTTTCTTCTTCTTCTTCTTCTTTTTTGAATAATAAACTAGTAGCTTATAAGAGAACCGCTGCATCCAACTTGAATAACATAAAGAATAAAAATATAGTTTGGATCAAATGGAGCATCTAAAATATTAAAAAGACTTAGTGAATTTACCAACATAGCAACTGGCATTTTAATCCCACATAAGGGTGAGTAAATCACAAAAGAAAAAAAAAAATTTCCAGCATAAGGGTAAAGACAAATGTAAAGAATAGTATAATTGAAGTGTATAGGTGTAAATTACGAAGAAAAGGTTAAGGCTCAAAACTGGCTAACTAATGGAAACTAAAGGGTAGGCTTTTGGCCAAATGTGGTGAATCCTAAATCTCCCAAATCATCTCATGGTACTCACAAATACATGTAACTTCAACAAGCATTACAAAGCAAGCTCTAGAAGCAAAGTCAAGTACAATGCACACTCAAACAAGAAATATAAAGAGCATAAGTATAATGAATACTCAACTGGCTCAAAATCTCACTTTGAGGTGTGGTATTAGATGCAATTGGTTCGCAACATCATTAATTGAATCATTACTTAAGAAACACATGCATATGACATTATCAACGTTCTAAGTTAAAATTTGACAATTCAAAAAATAATTAAATAACACCGGTTTAACCCAGCAGGGCTGATGTGTAAAACACCATCAATTGTTTTCCAAGGACAATGAACAACAAAGAAAAGTAACTACAATTCTATAAATCAAATCATTAATCAGCTCAAAGTAGCATACTTAAGTGCATAAAGACACAGTGTCCGAACATCCTAACAATACACAACACCTAGTGATAGTAACTTCAGATATATCTAAAAACCATAGGAGAGTGAAAGATCATAAGGTTTACCTACAACCACCCCACACTTGAAGAACATACTGTCCTCAGTGTAAAATGATATGGATACCCTGCATAGGATGTTCAACTAAGAGAAACAAAGGCAATACAATCCAAATGCATGACATGTACGAAAAATAAAGTAAATAAATGTAGAAAATGAAAAGATCTAGGGGACTGCCCTAATCATTCGCCGAGGCTGGTGTAGTGGAAATTCAGTGCGTTCTCGGTAGAAGCTGAAAATAATAAAATAAAGAAATAATCGAAACTGAAAATAAAAATTAAATAAAATATGAAAACTAAAACTAATAAAATGTTCCAAAACGAAGGGTTAGAATATTAAAAATGAAAAATAAAATTTGGGGTGCCTCCCAAAAGCCCTTCTTTTTTATGTGATAAGTCTTCTTAGTTGGACTCATGGTGAAAAGCAAACAGGTGTGATCGATGACCATCCATCCTTCTTCCAAGCAAATGACTTTAAGTATCCGCTTAGAGGGATAATTGTTAATTTCCTCCTCTCGACTGTCAAAGTTGTCAATATGATGGGTAAAACTCGCTCCTCATATAGTTACACGTAGTCATGATGCTCTAGGGGCTCTTTCAATTTGAAAGCTGAAGTTTCACCAATTGGAAGGATCAATGGTTGGGCAATTTCTTCAGGAATGTCAATGGTTTCCTCCAATCCTTGCCTTGGTTCACTTGCTAGAAGAAACTCGAGCTGCTCCAAGACCTTTTCATTGGATAACTCGTGCTTAACTTCCATCATCGAAGGGACTTGTGGAAAATCCACCAAAAATTCACATAGCGCAACTCGGCATCATCGGTATGCGTTCCTGTTGGTAGTCTTTCAGAGGAATCATGTTTGCCTCTTCCTTTTCTGGTTCTATCTCCGTGTTCAAGGGGTCGTCCTGCACATAAGCATCATCGTCAAACATAGTAGATAAACCGGAAAATTTCTCACTTGAACGCAAAGTGACGACGCTCATATGTTCCTTGGATTCACTAGTGTTTGATGGAGTTCCCAATTGTTCTGCAGCTAGTAACTTAAAGATCAAGCCTACTTGATGCTCTATGTTCTCAATCGTGGCTTGTTGACTTTCAAGTACGCTCTCTACTTGTTGGAATCTATCATCAAGACTTGTAAAGAACCTCATCATCAGCTCCTCTGAAACTAACTCTTCATCTTAAGTTGAAGGTGCAAGATTAGGCTGCTGATATAGTTGTTGAAATCTTGGTGGTTCTTGGCCATCTAAGCTCCATCCAAAGGGTGAATGAGTGCTCCATTCTTGATAGTAGGTGCTTTCATATGAGTTATTTAGCCAGCTTCCCATATAATTCACCTATTCACAGTTATAAGAACAATGAGCAAAATCACTACATAATGGACAATCATTACTCGAATGTAAACCACAACAAATTTCACAAAAAACTTGAGATGAAAGGGTAGGACTGGAGAGTTGATCGGTCGCCATGCAAAATGATTCCGCTCGAGCTTCTAAGGCTGCACGGGTATCCCAATTTTTAGCACTCTCTTGGTTCCTAATCCCATTCTCCAACGCGTCATACAAAGAGTTTGGATTTAGCATTGAACCCCCTTATCATTTACTACTTGAATCATAAAGTTAAACTAAATAAATATGTACAAAAAATAATAATAATAAAATAGAATAAAAATGGCTAAAGTAACAAATAGTAAATTTCACTCTAGTTTTCCAACATTCCCCAACAACAGCGCCAAAAACTTGATAGACTATTTATGCAGTTACAATCTAAGGCAGTGAACCTATCGATGCAGTCTAGCACTAATGGCGAGTTTCAAGGTCGTATCCTCAGGAAAATGAAAGCCAGAGCTACTATTTTGTTCTCTGTTATATTAGCCTAAAAGAAATGATGAGTAATTTCTAAATTTACTAATAACTACAAGCTGAGTTCTAAGTGAGATGCAAGAATGAATGGATAAATGAAAGAACCAAGACAAGAAAGCAAACCTAAAGGGAACCTAAACTAGTTGGCAATCAAATAAAAGATAATAGATTGATGTGTCCAATTATGCTACCCGTGGATGAATTCTTAACTGAATTTTGTTTCTCTCTCGAGATAACCGAATTCCTAAACTCAAGAACCTAAAGTTGGAATCTCTTCCTAACGATTAATCCTTGAATTAGCATTAAGCTTTAATCCGCCTCTATTAAGCTTTGTTAATTCTTAATCTGGCTAGTTAATTATCCTTATCTCTAAGTGATTATTAACCAGTTCTTGCTATTCAAATTTCCAAATACTAAATGAACTTCTCACTCACATAAAGCAATCTAAACACCACAATTCACAACGTCTCATGAATAATGCATTATCTTGTTAACACTAAAAGCAAGAAGGATACAAAACTAAACTCAAACAATCCAATAATTTAATACTAAGCCAACATAGTAAAGAAATCCCAATGGATTTAATCGATCTAGCTACACATGTTCATGTTTAAAATAACTAGGAAATCAATTACAATGAAAGAATAATAAAAATGAAACATATACACCCTTTTCTCTCGAATTGGATGAACAGCTCTAAATCTAAATCTATACTACAATTGATCTCCCCAATTGCCTCTCGATTTGCTCCACTACTGTTTTGCACTCGGAAACTTGTGATCCCGGGAGTCTCCCTTTTTACAACTCTCTCTTGAACTCAGTACTCTGCAAAAACCGAACCAGCCACCAAAACTCTCTGTGCTCTCTATATAATTGTTCCAGCACGGCTAGAGTCTAGGCCGTGCTGATCCTTCGGATCTCCCAAATTAGGTCTTCTTCCTGGCCATGCCCTTGCCGGTGCTGAGCCACCGCGGGCAGTGCTGGAGGCCGTGGTAGCCTTGGAAATCGTGCCTAAACGCCACATTTGAGGACCAAAAGCTAATGGTTGAGCACGACCAGAGTCCAGGTTGTGCTCAATGTTTGAAATGCGAGCCTTTGTCCAATTTTGATGAATTCTCATCCGTTTTCACACGTATTGATATAGAATTGCTCAAATACTAATGATGGACCTATAAGTTCTCCTGAAATGCAAAAGAACACAAAACACGGGTGATCTTGGAATAAAAGCACAATAATTGCTAAGAAAATACACAATAATATGCAAGCAAATATATAAAAGAAAAGGAAAGCAAAAGAAAATAAGAAAAGGCCAAAAGAAAGACTTCTAATTTGTGATAAAGTTAAGTTTATAGAATTCAATTCAGCCTAAAACATATCAAGCCATTTCTTGAATTCAAATTCAAATCCTTTGCCATATTTCAATTCTGATTTTTCTTAGCATTGCATGTGGGGGTAGTTTAAACACTTATTCTAGATTTTCTTGTTTGATTCTTGTGTTTGTTTGTTGCGTTTTCTTGATTCTTATAATCAATATTAAGTTTAGTTTTGCTTTATTTACATTGTATTGAGTCTAATTTGATAATTAGTAGCTTAAGTTCCATAAGAATTATATAAAAAGATTTGAGAGGTGAAAGGTAAGTGGTGAGATCATTAGAGGGTAAAATCCTAATTGAGTGAAACACGAGTGTGAGCGACATCCTTTGAGTGTAAACACATGAGGGAGTGTTACTTGTGAGGTTTCTTTGCTCCTTTTGAGTTATTATTGCAGGTTATCATGGCTGATCCACCAGAGCCAACCATGGCACATGTCATGGAGCATTTGGATCGTATAGGGAGGAAAATTCAAGATTTTAGTGATCGAGTGGATAGAGTGGAAACAAAACAAAATGCCAATAATGATAACATCAATGGCATAAACTAACACACACTTAGACAAGCTCGTAGGGGGAGATGGTATGATGAAGATATGAGTCCATTGATGATAATATGCAAGGGCATAGAAGGTAAGATAACAACCTTGAAGATGAAGTTTCCTGCTTTCCATGGCCAAAGTGACCCTGAAGAATATCTAGCATGGGAAAAGAAGGTGTATTTTGTGTTCGATTGTTCTAACTACTCTAAGGAAAAGAAAGTCAAACTTACTGCCGTTGAGTTCATGGATTATGCATTAGTGTGATGGGATCAACTAAAGGTTTCAAGGAGGCGAAATAACGAGGAACCTATATGATTGATTCTTGATGGATTTTGCAAGAAATACGTTGCGGAATTATTGCCAAGAATGTCTAAACTCAAATTCACGAACAAAGACCTCGACCAAACACTTTACTAGAAGTGTGAACCTTGGTATAGAAGGGTTTTAGATGCCACACTCAAGATTAGAGAAAAGTTGAGTGATAAGTCTCAAAGAATGCTACAAAAAGAAGTTTTGATAAGTTCACAAGTTCTCAAAAGAACCAAGAATTAAATTCTCTCAATGGAATCAATAATAAAAATATTCATTAACCTGAACCATTTGACTATAGTGTGTTTAAATAGCCAAAGATACAACCTTAACTTCCTTTACATGTTTAGGAAGAAACTAGAATAGGAAAATAAAAATCAAAGACTAAATTAGAAGTTTTCTAAATAACAAAATAAGTAACTAGAGTGATTTGGGAAATCTTTAATATAGGAGGAATGGACTAAATAAATATATAATATTCCTAAATAACTAAAAGGGGCGGCTACGCTTATTTCCTAAACAAAATTACGCACCTAGGTCAAGCTCACAAGCATGCACCTTCTTGTTTCCTTTTTAAGCTTCTTTCATTATTCCTCTTTAAGAATTTGGCCTTCCCTGGTTCCCTTGAGTAAAATTTCATCCAAAACTTAAGGATTCATGGGCCAACATGTTGAATTAGCTTAATAACAAGATTGGACTTGATTAACTCTAACTCTTCATAAGGCTTCAAAGCCTTGGCCCAAATATCTTGAATAATACCATTTAAGGTTTCATTCATTCTCTTGGCTCTAGCTCTTGTAATTTGGCCTCCCTTGATGAATAATGGATCACTTGGGCTTAGAACTTGATCTCCTTGACTTAGTTGATACTTGGTTCTTCGGGCTTTAGGGTTGCATCATTCCCTCCTCTTCAAAAGGATTTGTCCTCAAATCAAAACCTATATCAAAGAGAGTTAAATCGGTAACATTGAAAGTAGCACTAACATTATACTCACCAGGTAAATCAAGTTTGTAGGCATTGTCATTGATCCTTTCAACCACTTGAAAAGGACTATCTCGCCTTGGAAGTAATTTAGAACGCCTTTGGGAGGGAAACCTCTCCTTTCGTATATGCACCCAAACCTAATCTCTAGGCTCAAAAATTACTTTCTTTCGCCCTTTGTTAGCTTGAGTAACATATTGCTCCGTCTTCTTCTTAATGTTTATCCGCACCTTATCATGCAATTGCTTCATATATTCGTCCTTTCTTGCACCATCTAAATTAACACGCTCATGCATGGCCAAAGAAGATAAATCTAATAAAGTTAGAGAATTAAAACCAGAAACAATCTCAAAAGGTGAATACTTAGTAGCAGAATGCACACCCCTATTATAAGCAAATTGAACATGCGACAAACATTCTTCCTAAGTTTTTAAGTTTTTCTTAATGATAGCACGCAAAAGAGCAGACAAAGTTCTATTAACCACTTCCATTTGACCATCAGTTTCTGGATGAAAAGTAGTATAAAACAATAGTTTAGTGCCTAACTTACATCACAAAGTCTTCCAAAAGTAACTCAAGAACTCAACAACTCTATCACTCACAATAGGGCGAGGCATGCCATGTAAACGCACAATCTTCTTGAAAAATAAATCAGCTATATGTGATGCATCATTGGTTTTATGATATGGAATAAAGTGTGCCATCTTAGAAAACCTATCAACAACCACATATCTTGAATCTTTAACACTCCTAGACCTAGATAAACGAAGCATAAAGTCCATGGAAATATCAATCTAAGGTGTACTAAGAATAGGTAATGGTGTATGCAACCCATGGGGTTTAACCTTGGATTTGGCCTGTTTGCAAGTAATACAATTATCACATATTTGCACAAATCACGCTTCATATTAGGCCAAAAGAAATGTACATTCAACACATCCAAAGTCTTGACAATACCAAAATGCCCCATTAACCCGCCCCTATAACCTTCCCTCATAAGCAATTCATGCAAAGAACACATAGGCATAGGCATTTTACCCTTAAATAAGTATCCATCATGCCTATAGAACTTGCCAAACACAACTTTCTCACAAGCACTAAACACATCACAAAAATCAGAATCATTCACATATAATTCCTTAATATGCTCAAATTCTAATAATTTGGATCTAAAGTGGAAAGAAGCGCATACCTCCGAGATAATGCATCTGCTACAACATTATCCTTACCTTGCTTATATTGATAACATAAGAAAAGGCTTCAATGAATTCTCTCCATTTTGCATCTTACCTATTCAACTTGTTTTGTCCCTTCAAATGCTTCAAGGATTCATGGTTGGTATGAATCACAAACTCTTTAAGCCAAAGGTAATGTTGCCAAGTCAAGTGCACGAACCAATGCATACATCTCTTTGTCATATGTTGGGTAATTCAAGGCTGCCCCATTCAATTTTTTACTAAAGTAAGCAATTGGCGTCCTTGTTGCATCAACACGGCTCCAATGCCAATACGTGAAGCATCATACTCAACCTCAAAAGTTTTAGCAAAGTTAGGTAAAACAAGTATAGGTGCCAAAATAAGTTTTTCTTTAAGCAAATTAAAGGCCTTATGTTGTTCTTCACCCCACTTAAAGCCTACACTTTCCTTAACAACTTCAATTAAAGGCGCGGTAAGCTACTAAAATCCTTCACAAACCTCCAATAAAATCTAGCTAAGTCATGGAAACTACTCAAATCCCCAACTCAAGTAGGTTTCGGCCACTCTTTAATGGCCTTAATCTTTCCTTCATCAACTTCAATTCCATTTGCACTCATAATAAATCCCAAAAACATAAGCTTGTTAGTGTAAAAAGAACACTTCTTGAAATTAACAAATAAAGATTCCTTGCGCAAAACTTCTAACACTATGTGCGCATGCTCTATATGATCATCCAAGCTATGACTATAAACATGTATATCATCAAGATAGACAACTACAAATTTGTCATGTGTTTAGTATTGCTCTCCTTTTTCATGCACATTTGATCTTTACATACCTCTTTCGGTGTCAAAAGAAAAAGTGTAACAGATTTGTAATTTATTATAAATGAGTATTTGTTAGTAAATCCATCATGAATGACTTGTCTATTAAATTTGCATAGGCGGCCTAAAAGAATATGTCCAGCATGCATAGGCACCACATCACACAACACTTGATCCTTATACCTACCAATAGAGAAAGACACTAGTACTTGCTTAGCAACTCTAATCTCGCCACAATCATTCAACTATTGAAGCTTATATGGCCTAGGGTGTTTAAAAGTTGACAAACATAATTTTTCAACAAGTTCGGTACTAGCCACATTGGTACAACTACCGCCATCAATTATCATGCTACGTACCTTATCATTGACTCGGCATCTAGTATGAAAGATATTGTCTCCTTGTACCTCTTCGCTTTTGCTTGTAAATTCAATGCTCACCTTGTCACTATCATCTTTAGGGGCGGCATCTCTTCTTCTTCTTCACTTTCGGACTCCATTTCCCCATTGTCCCTCATAATCATGGCTCTTTTGTTTGGACATTAAGAAGCTATGTGGCCCATTTCCAAACACCTAAAACATTTAATATCTCTAGTTTTGGATGTTTGAGGAGTGGATTTACCTTGGAATTTATTACTGCCCTCCACTTTAGGATCCTTGAAGGACATAAATTTAGGCTTAGAAACAGCCTTGTCAACCTTCTTCCAATTCGACTTCCATGAGGAGGTTGAGGCTGAATTGGTTTTGGCACTCTTGCTCTTCAATTGTCTCTCAATCTTCATGGCCATGTGCAACATATCCTCCATCTCCACATAGTACTAAAGTTCAACCACATTACCTATATCTTAGTTCAATCCATTCAAGAACTTGCCATTGTTGCTTCGCGGTCTTCTTCCACATTAGCCCAAATCATTACAATCTATATTTCCTTATAATATTCTTCAACAATCTTCGATCCTTACACTAGACTTTGCAATATATTATACAACTCTCTATGATAATGTTGAGGAATAAAACATTTCCTCATCACAGCTTTCATCTCTTCCCATGTGGAAATAGGACGCTCTCAATTCCTCCTCCTACTCATCACAAGTTGATCCCACCAAATAATAACATAATCAGTAAATTCAACGGGAACGAGTTTTATCTTTTTCTCTTTCAAGTAGTTGTGGTAATCGAACACAAGCTCCACTTTCTTTTCTCACTCATGGTAAGCCTCCTTTCCTTGAAAAGTTGGGATTTTCATCTTAATGCTTTCTAAATCCCCATCTACTCTCCTTGCTCCTCTTTTATCATTCTCAAATTTGCCCGGGTTCGTATTAGACCCACTTTACACCTCTTCAAAGTCATCATCATCATATTCTTTATGGTCCATGTCATGGGTATACCTCGGCCTCTCATTGTGTTGGTTGAGATGCCTAGGCGACCCCCTTTGGAAACTTGACTCCACTCTCTCCAACTTCTTGTCAATGCTCTCGAACCGTAGATTGAGCTGATCCAAGGTCTCTTGTATAGCCTTCATTTATAATTTTAGGTCCACATCCTTTCAGTCCTCCTCCGCAATCCCTTTATATTTACTTTGAGACATTATGTAAATCTACAAAATAAAGAAATTTGTTGTTCCTCCCATACTCCCTTACGTGTTTGCACTAAAAAAAGGTTACACTCTCGTGTTTCACACAAATTGGCTTTTACCCTCTTTTAGACACACACACTCTTGCCTTTTTCCACTCTAATTCTTTTCTATAGTTCTTATAAGAGCTAAGTTTTCTTTATCAAAACAACCTTTCTAGAGCTCAATTGACACTAATCACTCAAAATCTTTCTAAAGCTTAAGTAGCGCATTTTTAAGAAAAGGGGTTCAAAGGAGAAGGTTAAGGTAAAAGTAAAACAACAAGTATGGCGTGAAGATAATGATATATGGCAGCAATAAATAATAAACAAGATAGCCTCAATAACTTGAATAAAATATCAATACTCAAAAATGAAGAAATATAACAAACTTGGATTTTCTTTGATGACTCGAAACTTCCTTACTTTTGCCATTCTTTTCTTTTCTTTTTCTTTTTTACTTTTTTTTTCGTTTCTCTTTTTTTTTATCAACAACTGAATTGAAATAACTAAACTTGAATCAAAGAAATAAAGAACATAAAATTGAAGGTTGAAATTTTCAAACTTGGAGAATGGATGATAGATGGCAGCTAGGTTTTCAAAGGAATGGGTGAAAGGAAAAAAATTAAGATTGTAGGACAAAAATTTTAACTCAAAAAAAATGAAGATATCAAAGGATAAATAGAACTTGTTTTAGAGCCAAAGCTCTGATACCAATGATTGTGATTCTTGATAGATTTTGCAAGAAACACGTTGCAAAATTGTTGCCAAGAACATCTAAAGTGAGACTCACGAACAAAGACCTCGACCCAACACTTTACTAGAAGTGTGAACCTTAGTATAGAAGGGTTTTAGATGCCACACTCAAGATTAGAAAGAAGGTAAGTGGTAAGTCTAAAAAAATGCTACAAGAACAAGTCTTGATAAGCTCACAAGTTCTGAGAAGAACTAAGAATTGAATTCTCTCAATGGAATCAATAACAAAAATATTCATTAACCTAAAACATTAGGCTATAGTGTGTTTAAATAGCCAGAGGTACAATCTTAACTCCCTTTACACGTTTAGGAAGAAACTAGAATAGGAAAATGAAAATCAAAGACTACATTACAAGTTTCTTAAATAACAAAATAAGTAATTAGAGTGATTTATGCAATTTTTGATATATGAGGAATGGACTAAATCAACATCTAATATTCATAAATAACTTAAAGAGGTGGCTGCCCTTGTTTCCTAAACAAAATTAGACGCTTAGGTCAAGCTCATAAGCATGCACCTCCTTATTTCCTGTTTAAGCTACTTTCCTTGCTTCCTCTTTAAGATTTTGGCCTTCCCTTGTTCCCTTGAGTAAAATTTCGTCAAAAACTTAAGGATTCATGGTCCAACATGTTGAATTAGGTTAATAATAAGATTAGGCTTAATTAATTCTAACTCTTCATATAGCTTCGAAGACTTGGCCCAAATATCTTGAATAAGACAACTTAAGGCCTCCTTATTCTCTTGGCTCTGACTCTTGTAATTGAGTCTCCCTTGATAAATAATGGATCACTTGGGCTTGGAACTTGATCTTATTTACTTAGTTGGCTACTTGTTTCTTTGGGCTTTGGGGTTGCATCATTATCTCTACATGGGAAGAGATGAAGCATATCATGCGAAAGAAGTTTCTGCCGAATCACTACTATAAAGATTTGCACTACTAACTTTAAAGGCTTACACAAGGTTCATGAATTGTGGGGAGTATTTTCAAGAGATGGAGGTGATGTTGATCCGTGCTAAGATTGAGGAAGACTGAGCAAACCATGGCTTGTTTCTTGAGCGAGCCAAATAAGGAAATTGCTAATGTTGTGGAATTGCATCCATATGTAGAGTTAGAAGACATGTACCACATGACACTCAAAGTGGAAAGACAATTGAAGGGAAAGCTTGCCAAGCCTAGTTCGTCTACTACAACATCCAATTGGAAGCAAAATTGGAAAAGTTGAGACAAAATAAGGAGCCTTGACTAGCACAATGATACGAACCAAATTAGCATAACAAATCCTACTCCAACAAGGAATCTTGATGATGCAAATCCTACTAACTCAAGGAATCATAATCTACTAAGGAGTCCTGACTCAACTAGGAATCCTAATCCTGCAAGGAGTCCTTATGATATCAGGAGTTAAACATAGTCCTAATTAGATTACAATACATGTGTGGCATCCCATAATAAGCCATAAAATCCTAATTTACATAAATCATATAGATGGGCCTTATAACATAAGCCAAGTTAGACCCAAAGTCTTCATATGCTTTGATTGAGCTTCTTTGGTCTTTTAAGCCCAATTAGATTCATTAAAGCCTAATAATCTGAATTAGATTAGTAAGCCTTGAACTTAAATACAATTCTTCAAGCCTTGATGTGTCCTTAGCCCAAATATCTTGGATAAGCTCATTAACTTGTAATTTGAATCAAACTAGGACTCCTAGTTGATTTAGGATGTCTTTCGTTGCTTGAACTCCTAATTTTATCAGGGCTCCTTGCAAGATTAGGATTTCTAGTTGAGTCAGGACTTCTTATTGGATTAGGATTCCTTGAGCTAGTAGGATTTGCATCGTCAAGCCTCCTTGTCGGAGTAGGATTCTTTTTTATAGTTTGGTTCGTATCATTCCTCCTCTCTTTGAAAAGATTCTTCCTCGAATCTTGCTCGAATATTGTGAAAGAAGCAAGCATATGATCTCTAAGAACAATACTAACTCATTATCAACCTGCAAATCTTTTACAAAAGTTGTTAAAGGAACTTTAGAACAAATAATACTTTCAATGCCAATAAACTCAACATGTTCAATTGCCTAAATGGCATCAAGAAAAATATCTTCATTTTCACTAGCTCAACTTTTGCTTCATCTTCAACAATGATCTTTTCATCTTAGAATTCTCTTAAAGTAGCAAATTGTTATCTTTTTCACCATCTTCATTCACCATGTCTTCAAGATCTTTATTAACTTCAGTAGAGTATTGTACATCCTCTACATCATCAATTATTAGTTTCCAACGATGGCTTAGATTTGGCTTCATCTTTAGTCTACTTATATTGACTTTCAACCAACCTCTTCATTTCTTCTAATCTTTGCCAAATTGTTTCACAAGGACTTCTTATATATTTTAGCTCCATTGAATAGTTATCCTCCTTAATTTGACGCAGTTGTCTCACTAATTTCTTTGGCTTATGTTTAGTATTATAAAAATTCCATGGAAACTCTTGATGATAATTATCACTCCTTTGTCCCCTCCATATATCATAAGATTGATAATGAAGATCTTGATGTTGTCTTACAAACTTCTCTTGATGAAACATATCTCAACACAAAACTCACATGTTTAACACTGAAAACAAATCAGAATTAAAATGACATGAAAAGAAGAAGACAAAATTAGACTTAATGAACAAGATTAAGCCAAAAACAATAAAAATTGTAAGAAAATATGTAATGGAAAATAACTAATCTTAATGAACGAACAACAAAAAGGACATAATTAATATACTAAAATGATTTTTTTTTAATTTTAGAACTCTAACGAATGACTTAAACAAAGAACTAATAACAAGAACCGAATTAAAAGAAAGAACAAAGAAACACAAGAAATCATAATTGACTAATGAAAATATGAAAGGACAAAATCTGATATAGAGCCAAAGCTCTAATACCAAATGATATGGAACCTCCATAAATAAGCTTGAGAACCCATTTTGAATTTCGGACCCCTAATACATTAACATGAACACCCCAAAGACCAATTCGGTTCAACCCCTAAGAAAGGTTAGGAAACAGATTACTTAGAAAGATGATCACGAATTAGAACCTAAGGAAAACTGAGTCCCTTAAACCCTAATTCCAAGTACACCAAAAAGAAAAGATCAACTCCTTGATAAGTAAGATTTTCATTCAAATAAGAATACAAAGACAAAGCAAATAAGCTTTAAGTTAAAATTACCAATTATCATTCAACTTCAACTTTAACTTTTACCTCAAAATTTGTACTAGCCTTATATAGGCCTTAGAAAACTCTAAATCTTAACTAATTAGGATTTACATGTGCAGCCATCCAAAATAAGCCATAAAACCCTAACTTACATAAGTCATTAGATGGGCCACATAACATAAGCCAAGTTAGGCCCAAAATCTTCAAATGCTCCAATTCAACTTCTTTAGTCTTTTTAAGCCCAATTAGATTCGTTCAAGCCTAAAAAACTGAATTAGATTAATTAATCCTGAACTTAAATCCAATTATGTGTCGTTAGCCCAAATATCTTAAATAAGCTTATTGAATTGTAATTTGAATCAGACTAGGACCCGAGTTGAAAGAAGGATTCCTTTCGTTGGTTGAACTCCTAATATCATCAGGACTTCTTGCTGGATTAGGATTCCTTGTTGAGTCAGGACTCCTTATTAGATTAGGATTCCTTGAGCTAGTAGGATTTGCATAATCAAGACTCGTTCTTGGTGTAGAGCTCATTGTGGTAGTTTGGTTCGTATTATTATTTGACTTGTAATTTGAATCAGACTAGGACTCTGAGTTGAATTAGGATTCCTAGTGGAATTAGCACTCCTTATTGTACTAGCTTTCCTTGAGCTAGTATGATTTGCATCATCAAGACTCCTTATTGGAGTATGATTCATTATGCTAGTTTGGTTCGTATTATTCTCGCTTTCTTTGAAAAGATTCGTCCTCGAGTCTTACTCGAATGTTGTGAAAGAAGCAAATATATAATCTCTATGAACAATACACACTCATTATCAACCTGCGGATCTTTCACAAAAGTTGTTAAAGGAACTATAGAAAAAATAATACTTTTAATGCCAATAAACTCAACATGTTCAATTAGCTCAATGGCATGAGGCAAAACATTTTCATTCTTCACCAGCTCAACTTTTACTCCATCTTCAACAATGATCTCTTCATGTTAGGCTTCACTCAAAAGTTGCAAATTATTATCTTTGTTACCATCTTCATTCATCATGCCTTTAGAATCTTCATTGACTTCAGTAAAGTATTGTAACTCCTCTACGTCATCAATCCTTTTATTTTCACTCTCTAAAATAATTTTTTTTATTTTACTCTATAAAGCACTCTTTTCATTTTCCAAATCTTTCTTTTCAGCCTATACTCTCTCTCTTTCCATTTTCCATTAGTCTTCATACACTTCTTTTGCTGAAAGTGGTGTAAGTGTGACTTTTCTCCCATCTTATACAAAAGAGTACCTAATAAAGAACCTATCATGGACAATCCTTCTATCAAATTGCCATGGTCTACCAAGCAAGATATGGCTAGTATGCATTGGCACTACATCACAAAACACTTCATTTGAATACCTCCCAATAGTGAAAGCCACAATAACCTGCTTCTTTACTTTTATCTCACCGTAGTTGTTTAACCATAATAACTTGTAAGGTTTTAGATGTGGAATGAGATTCAATCCCAATTTTTCTACCGTTAAAGTGCTAGCAACGTTTGTACAATTACCACTATCAATAATGACATGGCATGTCTTACCTTCTATATGACATCTTGTGTGAAACAAATTGTCCCTTTGTTGCTCATGCCAATCCTCCTCTTGATAATACATCTCTCACACACATCTCACGTGTTTAATATTCAAAATAAATTAAAATTAAATAACATAATAAGAAGAAGACAAAACTAGACTCAATGACCAAGATTAAACCTAAACATAATAACACATATGAGAATAAGATGTAATGAAGAATTACTATCTTAATAATCAAATAAATGAAAAGGGATAGAATTAAATCACCAAAATGAATTTTTCTTATTTCTTCTTTTATTGAAACAAATATGATTTGATAGAAAACAAATTCAAAATAGAAGACAAACAAAGAACAATAATAAGAATTGAATTAAAAGAAAGAACAAAAAAACACAAGAAATTAGAATTGATTAATGAAAATATGAAAGGATAAAACATGATCTAGATCCAAAGCTCTAATACCAAATGACATGGAATCTCGATGAATAAGCTTGAAAACTCCTTTTGAATTACAGACCCCCAATACATTGACATGAAAACCCTAAGAACCAATTCGGTTCAACCCCCTAAGAAAGGTTAGAAAACAGATTTCTTAGAAAGATGATTAAGAATTAGAATTTAAAAATCTTATTCCTAAATCTCAATTTCAAAACATTCCACAAGAAGATGATCAATCTAGTTAAATGTTTCTTAAGCATGCATTCTACACAAGAACACCAAGACAAAGCAAACAGCTTTATGGTTTATTAACCAATTATCATTCAAATTCAACTTCAAATTGAATTTTCATTACATAAAAATTCGTACTAGCCTTATATAGGCCATAGATAACCCTAAATCTTAACTAATAAGGATTTAAATCTCATCTAGGATAAAGATAACCTTCCTAACCAAAAGAGATAGCTTAAACAAAGTCCTAATTAGGTTAAAATACATGTTCGAACGTCCAAAATAAGCCATAAAACCCTAATTTACATAAGTCATGTTGATGAGCCTCATAACATAAGCCAAGTTAGGCCCAAAGTCATCATATGCTCCAGTTCAGCTTCGTTGGTCTTTTTAAGCCCAAATCGATTCATTGATGCCCACTAAACTGAATTAGATTAATGAACCTTGAACTAAAATCTAATTATTTATCCTTAGCCTAAATTTCTTTAATAAGCTCATTGACTTGTAATTTGAATTGTACTAGGACTCCTAATGGAATTAGGATTCCTTTTGTTGCTTGAACTCCTAATATTATCAGGACTCCTAGCTAGGTTAGGAATTCTAGTTGAGTCAGGACTCCTTATTGGATTACGATTCCTTGAGCTAATAGGATTTGCATTATCAAGGCTCCTTGTTGGAGTAGGATTCGTTGTGCTAGTTTAGTTCGTATCATGATTTGACTTGTAATTTGAATCGAATTAGGACTCCTAGTTGAATTAGGATTCCTTTCATTGCTTGAACTCCTAATATCATCAGGACTCCTTGCTAGGTTAGGATTCCTAGTTGAGTCAGGACTCCTTATTGGATTAAGATTCCTTGAGCTAGTAGGATTTGCATCATCGAGACTCCTTTTTGGAGTAGGATTCGTTGTGCTAGTTTGGTTCATATAAGAGCTTTTATGAAAAAGAGAGTGATGTTAAGAGAGATTATTTTTCTAACATGCCTATGATTGTATTTTATACAAAGAGGCATGTTTTACTACTAACGCTTTTGACAACTCTTTACCTAATGTGTTTGTTTCTCTTTTGAAGGAATATGAAGATCTATTTCCCGAGGAAGTTCCAAAAGGTTTACCACCTTTAAGAGGGATTGAGCACCAAATTGACTTCATTTCGAGTCACATATTCCAAATAGACCGCCTTATCATAGTAATCCCAAGGAGACAAAGGAGTTACAACAGCAAATGGAAGAGCTAATGGATAAAGGCTTGATTCGTGAGAGCATGAGTCCATGTGTCGTGCCCGTTTTATTATGTACAAGAAGGATGGAACTTGGAGGATGTGCATTAATTGTAGCGCCGTGAATAAAATAACTTCTTGGAATTAGGAACAATGCCTTGGTTTAACTATTATTATACAACAGTTTAACGGTAGAAATTTCTACAAGTAACTTTTGCCTCACCCAATGAAGATGGGCTTATTGCCATGGCAAATGCTTTGTCTTATGCAAGTATATTTCATCCTATTGATATGGATAGTAGGAAAAAGTATTCAACAGAGTCTTTATTCCAAATGTTAAAACCTGCCATGTTGTTTTTGCTAGAGAAGGGTATCAAGACAATTGTTATGACTCTTGGTGCTAATGGAGTGTTCTTATCCTTTCTTTCTTTGTTTGTGTTCTTTGTCTACCTTGTGTTTAAATCAATTTGATTTGATCCTTACACTTAGCCACATGGAAGAGTTTGAAGAACTTGCGATTTTTATTCTTATTAAATTCAAAATCCTACCTATGTTCTCATTTCTTCATTTCTTTTATTCGTCTTTTTCTAATCTATGTCTAGTATGATGGTTTGGTTTTTTTGGCGAGCATTGATATGCATAGTTTTACACATATTTGCCTGCATATTATTGCGTATTTTCTTAGCAACTATTGTGCTTTTATTCCAAGATCACCCGTGTTTTGTGTTCTTTTGCATTTTAGGAGAATTTATAGGACCATTATCAGTATTTGAGCAATTATAGATCAATACATGCGAAAACGGACAGGAATTCATCAAGATCGGACAAGAGCTCGCAGTACATACATTGAGCACGACGTAGGTCAAGGTCGTGCTGATCAGCACGGCCTGGACTCTGGCCGTGACCAACCATGAGCTTTTGGTCTTCAAAACATGGCATTTTGGGCACAGTTTCCGTACCCACCACGGCCTCCAGCACGGACCGTGGTGGCTCAGCATCGGCGGGGGCACGACCATGAAGAAACCCTAATTGGTAAGATCCGAATGTTCAGCACGGCCTGCCGTGCTGAGACAAATATGTAAGGAAAACTATTTTTTAGGGTTAGCTAAGCAAGGAACGAGAGAAAGCGCAGGCGGCTAGTTCAGTTTTTGCATAGTGCTGAGTTTGGGAGAGAGTTGTAGAGAGGAAGAATCCTGGAATCGCAAGGTTCCGAATGAAAAAAGAGTAGTGAAGCAATTCGAGAGGCAATTGGGAAGACCGATCGTAGTGTTGATTCAGATTTGGAGCTGTTCATCCGATTCGAGAGAAAAGGGTGTATATGTTCCATTTTTGTTATTCTTCCATTATAATTGATTTCCTAGTTGTTTTAAAGATGAACATGTTTAGCTAGATTAATTAAATCCATTGGGATTTCTTTACTATGTTGGCTTAGTACTAAATTATTGGATTGTTTGAATTTAGTTTTGTATTCTTCTTACTTTCAGTATTAATAAGATGATGCATTATTCATGAGACATTGTGAATTGTTTCAACTTTAGGTTCTTGAGTTTAGGAATTCAGTGAGCTCGAGAGAGAAACCGAATTCAGTTAAGAATTCGTCCAAGGGTAGCATAATTGGACTCATCAATCTGTTATCTTTTGTTTGATTGCCAACTAGTTTAGGTTCCTTTTGGGTTTGCTTTCTTGTCTTGGTTGTTTCATTTATCCATTCATTCCTGCATCTCTCTTAGAACTCAGCTTGTAGTTGTTAGTTAATTTAGAAATTATTCATCATTCATTTTAGGCTAATATAACAGAGAACAAAGAAGTAACTCTGGGCTTTCACTTTCCCGAGGAATACGACCTTGATACTCGCCATTAGTGCTAGACTGCATTGATAGGTTCACTGCTTTAGATTGTAGCTGCATAAATAGCCCATCAAGTTTTTGGCGCCGTTGCTGGGGAATCTTTGAAAACTAGAGTGAAATTTGCTATTTGTTACTTTAGACATTTTTTTATTATTTTTATTTTTATTTTTATTTATTTATTTTATTTTATTTGTACATATTTATTTAATCTAAGTTTATGATTCAAGTAGTGAATGATAAGGAGGTTCAACGCTAAATTCAAACTCTTTGTATGACGCGTTGGAGAATGGGATCAGGAACCAAGAGAGTGCTTTAAATTGGGATACCCGTGCAGCCTTAGCAGCTCGAGTGGAATCATTTCGCAGGGCTACCGATCAACTCTCCATTCCTATCCTTTCATCTCAAGATTTTTATGAAATTTGTTATGGTTTACATTTGAGTAATGATTGTCCATTGTACAGTGATGTTGCTCATTATTCTTATAACTTTGAACAGGTGAATTATACGGGAAGCTGGCTAAATAACTCTTATGAAAGCACCTACAATCAAGAATAGAGCACTCATTCACCCTTTGGATGGAGCTTAGATGGCAAGAACCACCAGGATTTCAGCAACTACATCAGCAGCCTAGTCTTGCACCTTCAACTCAAGATGAAGAGTTAGTTTTAGAGGAGCTGATGATGAGGTTCTTTACAAGTCTTGAGGATAGATTCCAATAAACAGAAAGGGTACTTGAAAGTCAACAAGCCGCGATTGAGAACATAGAGCATTAAGTAGGCTTGATCTTCAAGTTACTAGTTGTAGAACAATTGGGAACTCCATCAAACACTATTGAATCCGTGGAACATTTGAGCGCCGTCACTTTGCATTCAGCTGAGAATTTTTCTGGTTTATCTACTATGTTTGACGATGATGCTTATGTGCAGGAGGACTCCTTAAACATGGAGATAGAAATAGAAAAGGAAGAGGCAAGCATGATTCCTCTGAAAGACTACCAACAGGAACGTACAATTGATGATGCTGAGTTGCAGCTACAGGAAATTTTGTTGGATTTTCCACATGTCCCTTCAATGATGGAAGATGAGCATGAGTTATCCAACGAAGAAGTCTTGGAGTAGGTCGAGTTCCTTCTAGCAAGTGAACCAAGCCAAGGACTGTAGAAAACCACTGACATTCCTGAAGAAATTGCCCAACCGTTGATCCTTCCAATTGGTGAAACTTCAGCTTTCAAATTGTAAGAGCCCCTAGAGCATCATGACTACATACAACTATATAAGGAGCGAGTTTTACCCTGATTATTGGCACCCTGCTTGACAGTTGAGAGGAGGAAATTGATAATCATCCCTCTAAGCGGATACTTAAAGCCATTTGCTTGGAAGAAGGATGGATGGTCGTCGATCACACCTATTTGCTCTTCACCATGAGTCCAGCTAAGAAGACTCATCACATAAAAAAGAAGCGCTTTTGGGAGGCACCCCATATTTTATCTTTCATTTTTAATATTATAACCTTTCATTTTGAAACATTTTATTAGTTTTAGTTTTCATAGTTTATTTAATTTTTATTTTCAGTTTCGATAATTTCTTTATTTTAATATTTTCAGCTTCTACCGAGGACGCACTGAATTTCCACTACATCAGCCTTGGCGGATGATCAGGGCAGTCCCCTAGATCTTTTTATTTTCTGCATTTATTTACTTTATTTTTCATACATGTTATGCACTTGGATTATATTACTTTGTTCTCTTAGTTGAGCATCCCATGCGGTTATCCATAACATTTTACACTGAGGACAGTGTGTTATTCAAGTGTGGGGTGGTTGTGGGTAAACATTATAATCTTTCTCTGTTCTATGGTTTTTAGATATATTTAAAACTGCTATCACTAGGTGTTGTGTATTGTTAGGATGTTAGGACATTGTGTCTTTATGCACTTAAGTATGCTATTTTTGAGCTGATTGATGACTTGATTTATAGAATTGTAGTTACTTTTCTTTGTTGTTCATTGTTCTTGGAAAACAACTGATGGTGTTTTACACATCAGCCCTGCCGGATTAAACCGGTGTTATTTAATTATTTTTTGAATTGTCAAAATTTAACTTAGAACGTTAATAATGTCATATGCATGTGTTTCTTAAGTAATGATTCAATTAATGATGTTGCGAACCAATTGCGCCTAATACCACACCTCAAAGTGAGATTTTGAGCCTGTTGAGCATTCATATTACTTACGCTCTTTATATATCTTGTTTGAGTGTGCATTGTACTTGACTTTGCTTCTAGAACTTGCTTTGTAATGCATGTTGAAGTTACATGAATATTGTGAATACCATGAGATGATTTGGGCGATTTAGGATTCACCACATTTAGCCAAAAGCCTACCCTCCTTATGTTTCCATTAGTTAGCCAGTTTTGAGCCTTAACCTTTCTTCATAATCTACACCTATACACTTCAATTATACCATTCTTTACATTTATCTTTCCTTTACCCTTATGCTGGAATTTCGTTTGTGATTTGCTCACCCTTATATGGGATTAAAATGCCAGTTGTTGCTATGTTGGTAAATTCACTAAGTCTTTTTGATATTTTAGATGCTCCCTCCGATCCAAACTGTATTTTTATTCTTTACGTATGCAGCAGTTCTTATAAGCTGCTAGTTTATTATTCAAAAAATGATAAAGAAAATGAAAAAAAAAGAGAAGAAGAAAATAAACAAAATTCTTTAATTATTTATCTTTTTATCGGATTTAGAGCATTTGCGAGCGTTATTCTACGAAGTAGGGATTTTAGTGAATAATTTTTTTTGTTTATTAGGCATTTAATCCTTTGAGCATATACTGTTGTTTATCGCACGAATTCCAGCATTTTCACACTTCTTTCCTAAATCTCCGTACCTTTACCTTAGCCCCATTACAACCTTGGTAAAGACCCTTTGATTTTGGTATTTACTTATTCACAATGGCGAAGATATGATTTATGAGCAAGCTTATGGTGAGCAGGTTTTGTGCATTTGCTTTGAGGGATTTGTTTTTCACCTTATATAGACTTTGAGTGACTTGAGTGATCCCTGTGAGGCATTGGTTTGTGATGTTTATATTGAGTTGTCATTTAAGTTATTCATGCATTAATATTATTTCCATTTTTTGTTAATGATTTGCAATTTGATTTATGATTGAGTATCCTTTGAGATATGTTGAATACTATCTGTTGTGGACTAGGGGCATAAACTGTAAGGAATTGTTGACTGTAGTTTTATGAGGAGAGTTGTTAATTGCTTGAGGACAATCATAGGCACCGATCTAATGGTTGGACAAATGAAAAGAAAGAAAATTAATTAATTGAGTACTGATATCATTCACCAAATAATCGTAGATGTGGATTAAAGCTTAAGGCTAACTTAATAATCAATCGTTAGGAAGAGATTCCAACTTTAGGTTCTTAGGTTTAGGAATTTGATTGTCTCAAGAGGAAAACCAAATTCAGTTTAGAATCCATCCACGGGTAGCATAATTGGACTCAACAATCTATTATCCTTTATTTGATTGTCAACTATTCTAGGTCCTCTTTCTTGTGCTAGGCTACATCGATAGGTTCACTGCCTTAATTGTAGTTGCATAAGCATCGCATCATTATGCTTAGTCATACGGAAGAAAACAAAGAACTTTTTATTCCATGTTCCTCTATGTAATAATTTTGTTCATCTCTTTTGTGCCTCTCTTTCTAATCTTTGTCTAGTATGATGGTTTGATTTTATTTAAGAAGCATAAAAACGAGTGTTGAGTGAAAGCGTGTGGAAGCGACAATCATACGCACTGATCCAATGCTTGGACAAATGTGAAGAAAGAAAATTAGTTGATTAAGTATTGATATCATTCTTTGAATGATCGTGGAAGAATCTTCTAGAGCAAAAAGGGAACGACGAGAATTTCTTTCTTCGCATTTGTCCAAGCATTGGATCAATGCCTATGATTTTCTCTTCCTTGCTCTTTCACTCAACCCTCGTGGTTATGCTCCCCAAATAAAATGAAACCTTCATAGTAGACAGAGATTAGATAGAGAGGCCTAAAAAATGAACAAAATGAGAACATAGGTAGGATTTTGATCTAATAAGGAAATAAATCACAAGTTCTTTGTTCTCTTCCATATGGCTAAGCACAGGGATCAAAATGGATTGATTTCAACATAAGGGTAGAGAAAGAACATAAAAGAAAGGAAGGACATGCCACCAAAAAAAGTTATCAATTGCATTCCTGTGATTCCTTATACGAATCCTTGTGTCATCATCCTCGAGCCTAGAAGAACAAGAAATGAGAGGAACAAGGAATAATGGAGATTTCAATGGTGCAAATCCTGAATCAGAATATTGGAGCGTGCCGTGATTCTAGTATTTCCCTGTCCCTCTAGAAGATTTGTACGCGATCAATCGAAGAATGATATCAATACTCGATGTGTCACAATCGAATTTTTTTTAATTAATAATTAATATTCATGAGCATGTCATTAAACAAGTCATTTGCGTTATAACTATGTATGATCTATTTTATTATATTATGTGGTAGATAAATCAATTATTTAGTTACATATTGATTTAATTGAAAAGTAATGATTTAGGACTAAATTGGAAAGTTAGAAAGAAAGAGGATTAAATTATAAAATTTCTTATTTTTACAACGCTTTACCACCTCTTCATTTCTTTATTTCTACTTATACTTTCCATAGCCTCTTCTTCTTTGTCCCTCTCATTCTTCTCATTTTTCTTTTTCAAACCTTTCATTTAAATTTTGATTTCCTAATCAAATTCTACAAATTTTTAGTAAGTGAAAATCTATTTCTTCTTATAAGTTTGAAGGTTTTGGGCTTTCATAATTAAGGGAAACAAAGGTGAGTAATTTTAATTTCTTAGTTTTGCTATAAATTGGAATTAATGATATGAAATTATTGATGATTATGTGTTTTGGAATTGTTTTAATCAAGAGTGGACATGCTATTACTTGTGATCTTGAAGCTGAAATTTCTGAGCAGAATTTTTCACCTCTGATTTCGTGACCTTAAAGGCTTAATTTCGAAAATTTCTAGACATGAAAGGTATATGTCTCAGGAATATTTCTATAAAATGGTTTTGCAAAACGTTGAGTGAGTATGAACTTATAAGGTGACGAATTGTCGCTGCTCTGTTTGTGGTTCAGCAGGTGATTTGGTTTTTGTGCTGAAGTTTTGAGGCATTTAGAGGCTGAACCAGACAAAGAGTTAACATGAAAATTGTTCATTTATATATCTAGTATATGTCTGTGAAATTTTATAATTTTTGAACTTAATATGGCCTGCTCGAAACTATTTTAAGCAGAAATCGGACTTAGAATTTAGAAATTTATTACTAATTTTGTGTTTCACAACTTGAGCTAGAGAAGTCAAAATTGAGTAAAAATTAGTGTCTATAGAAACTTTAGGATGTTAACTTTATAACTGCAGAGTTTCATCAGAAAAGTTATTCATTTGGCTGGTCATTTAATAGGAAAATTTTTACTGTTCCATTTAAATGGAAATTCAAGCAGCTGTATTGAAAATGCCATAACTATTTTTATACAAATGATTTTAAAGTGATTCTTTCTGCTATGGTTTCTATAAAACTGGAAGTTAATTTTGGGAAAGATGGGATTTTTTATTAATTGTACACAATTTTTGGTATAATTTCTAAGTCAGTACCTACAAGCTGCTTACATCAACAAATATGTTGATTTATCATCATTCATCTCATGCATCATATTAACATCAAGAATAGATGTTATTTTGTTGAAATGTGATGTTTTATGGATATTAAAGATATGAATATTTATGTCTTGTGATTGAATTATATTTGTATTGAATATGTGAATAGGTTCGTCTAAAGACAAGGAAGTGGTAAGAGAAGAAGAATAGGAATACTTTGTTATCCTATAAATATTGGTAAGTATTTAATAGACTAAACCTTGTGTATATTGAGTAGGAATTGCTATGCTTGATTACTTGATAATCTCTTGGTTGACTGACTTGGTATTGGTTATGTTCTTGGCATGTTGTGAAGTGAATTGATTGTGATGTGTTGTGAAGTGAATTGAATGTGATGTATTGATGACTCTTGAATTGATATTGTGTGATCAGGAAAGCTAAGCCGGGCGGGTAGCTACCCGAGTATGTGAGATGGCAAGACTGAGCCGGGCGGATAGTCTTATGAAGTGGTCACTAAAATGTGAAAAATGTGAGGAAATGTGAGGAAATGTGAGGATGAGTCATCTGATCCTAATTTGATGGAAATAATATGGAATTGAATTATTTGACTTGGTTGAGTTTGAGATTATTTGCATTATGTGAGATATAATTATTTGTGTATGAGAGTAATTGAAATAGTTGATTTTGTGATTGTCAGTTAAGTGTTGATATAATTTTCTGTATTTGGTAAAGACTTGATAATTCTTGCCTAATATACTATAGTTTAGTAAATTAAATACTTATTGAGTCGCCAGCTCATTTCTTAGGAATTTTTTCCAAGTTAGTGCAGTTGTAGATAGCTTTAGCTGTTCATTGCTCTCTTTGCATCAGTCAACATTATCAGGTGGGCCAAAGGAGTTATCTCAAGCATTTGGGCATTTTGGGTACTTGTGTGAATTAAAATAATGTATAAATATTCCTTATGTATATTAAGTATGTTATGCCACTAAAATTGTATGAGTGTATATTGTAACTAAGTAATAACTTATGTTTATAAAGTTAATTGTATATATTGCTATACAATTGGATGTTTTGATTTTGGGTGTTGCAGTTTTTGGTATCAGAGCGGGGATTAGACCGTTGGGATATAAGTATAAGTACTTATATTTGTGTTTATGTTATGTTATATGAAGGTGTGTATGTATTGTGATATGTTAAAGTGAGTTGGAAGTTTTAATATATTCCAATGTATTAAATGCTTGTGTGATTGAATTGATGGGAATAAAGGGGATTAAGAGCATAACATGCAAGCATATAGTAATTATGCAAAAAGCACTTATTGTTGTAAAGTTTGTTAATGATATATGTATGGATGAGAACTCCACTGGCCCAATAGGTTCACATGAGTCGGTTCATGCACATCATACTAAATAAGAATAGATGAATGAAAATGAACAGTCACAAGGAAGAGCTGAAGGGTATGCTCAGCAAATAGCTGAAGAGTTAAGAAGATTAGCTCAGCAACAACAACCACCAGCTCCATTAAACATACCTGTATTGGATTCAAACTTTGGAAAGTTAAAAAAGCATGGGGGGAAAGAGTTTGAGGGGACAATTGATCCAATTATAGCAGAAGAATGGCTAAAGTCTATTTAAGGTGTGTTTACACAATTTAATACCCAACCGACGACCCAAATGAAAGTGAGGTATGCAACCTCATTATTTCTTAAAGATGCTAGAAACTGGTGGGAGACAGTCCCGGGTAGCCAGACATAACCATTGACCATGACATGGGAAGAATTCTTAAAGGAGTTCAAGGCGAAGTATATGCCACCAATATATCAAGAGAGGAAGAAACTTGAATTCCTTGAATTGAAACAAAATGAGATGTTTGTTGCTAACTATGAATTACAATTTACAAGGTTATCCAAGTATGCACCAGAGGAAGTGGCAATTGATGAACTAAAGAGAAATAGATTTGAGAGGGGTTTGAGATTGGAGATACGTCAAAAATTGGCAGTGCAACCACCTACCTTTATTGCTTTATTGGAAGCTACAACAAGAGCAGAAGAATTATTCTTAAAAAGAAATATATTATAAGCAAAGAAAAAGAAGACAACTAGGACATTTACTCCATCTTTCTCTAGAGGTACCTCATTTACACCTAGGGGAGGATCAGGAAGTCAGCGAGGAGGTTTTAGAGGAAGGGGCAGTTATCATTTTAGAGGGCCAAGTAGTATAACTTCGGGTAAAAGTGGTGGATCAATGAACGTGCGAGGTAATTCTGGGTTTACTGGTAAAGGATATAGACCTGTTTGTGGCACTTGTGGAAGGACCCATTCATGAGAGTGTTGGGGACCGAGAGTGCAAGCTTATTATAAATGTGGGAAACTTGGGCATTATGCCAATGAATGTGTAGTAGGTAGAAGAGCATCTAGTACCTACCATTCAAGAGGACAGAGTAGTGTTGAGGATAATGTAGTACCTACAGCGACTGGCTGTGCAAGAGGTAGGGGAGGTAGAAGTGGAGCTACAGCAACATATGTCCATATTGAAGATGCGAACCAGTCCTTACCGCAGGCAAGAGTGTATGATGTTACGAGGCAAGAAGCAACTACTTCTCTAGATATAGTAACTGGTATAATTCCTGTTTGTAGGCATGATGCATATGTGTTAGCTGACCCTGGATCTACATGTTCATTCATTTCATGTGATTTTGCATTGAAAATGCATTGTGGAATTGAATCTTTAGGACATGACATTTGTGTTTTGATGCCTGCTGGAGGAGTAATAATGGTGAATACTGTAGTTCGGGCTTGTTCTGTGATGATTTGTGGTACAGATATGTCAGTAGACCTAATTGTGATCAATTTGCAAGATTTTTATGTCATATTGGGAATGGATTGGTTGTCTAGAAATCATGTTATAGTTGACTATTTAACGAAGGAAGTAAAAATGGTTATAGATAGGGAAATAAAAACATTGTTCACGGGTGACAGGAAAATTGTGCCTACATGTTTGATTTCTGCTACTACTGCTTTACATTTAATTAAATCTGGGTATGATGCTTATCTTATGAATGTGGTAGACACTAGAATTGTTAGTCTATGGGTTTCAAATGTACCAATAGTCAATGAAATTATTTGTATATAAGAATAATTGAAATGGTTGATTTTGTGATTGACAGTTAAGTGTTGGTATAATTTTCTGTATATGATAAAGACTTGATAATTCTTGCCTAATATACTATAGTTTAGTAAATTAAATGCTTATTAAGTCGCCAGCTCATTTCTTAGCAATTTTTTCCAAGTTAGTGCAGTTGTAGATAGCCTTAGCTGTTCATTGCTCTCTTTGCATCAGTCAACATTATCAAATGAGCTAGAGGAGTTATCTCAAGCATTGGGATATTTTGGGTACTTGTGTGAATTAAACTAATGTATAAATATTCCTTATGTATATTAAGTATGTTATGCTACTTAAATTGTATGAATGTATATTGTAACTAAGTAATAAATTATGTTTATAAAGTTAATTGTATATATTTCTAAACAATTGGATGTTTTGAGTTTGGGTGTTAACGACGAACTAATTTTCTTTCTTTGCATTTGTCCAAGCATTAAGAGTGTTGAAGAATATTATAAAGAGATGGAGATTGCAATGATTTGGGCTAATATGAAAGAAGAGCGTGAAGCAACAATGGCAAGTTTCTTGCATGGATTGAACCAAGACATAGCTAATGTAGTTCAGCTTCAACACTATGTAGAGATGGAGGATATATTGCACATGGCCATGAAGATTGAGAAATAATTGAAGAGCAAGAGTGCCAAAACCAATCTGGCCTCAACTTCCTCATGGAAGTCGAATTGGAAGAAGGATGACAAGATTATTTCTAAGCCTAAATTTGAGTCTTTCAATGATCCTAAAATGGAGGGCAGCAACAAATGCCAAGGTAAATCCACTCCTCAAACATCCAAAACTAGAAATATTAAATATTTTAGGTGTTTGGAAATGGGCCACATAGCTTCTCAATGTCCAAACAAAAGATCCATGATTATAAGGGACAATGGAGAAGTTAGAGTCCGAAAATGCAGACTAAGAAGAGATGCCGCCCCTAGAAGATGTTAGTGACCAAAAGTATGCCGAACATGGTGATAAGTTAGTGGCAAGGCGAGCATTGAGTTTGCAAGCAAAAAAGGAAAAGGTGCAAAGAGACAATAAATTTCATACTAGATGCCGAGTCAATGATAAGGTATGTAGCATGATAATTTATAGGGGTAGTTGTATCACTGTGGCTAGTACTGAACTTGTTAAAAAATTATGTTTGCTAATTCTTAAACACCCTAGGCCATGTAAGCTTCAATGGTTGAATGATTGTTGTGAGATTAGAGTTGTTAAGCAAGTACTAGTATCTTTCTATATTGGTAGGTATAAGGATGAGGTGTTATATGATGTGGTGCCTATACATGCTGGACATATTCTTCATGATGGTTTTACTAACAAATAATGTTTTGTAATGAATGTCAAATCTATTACACTTGTTCCTTTGACACCCAAAAAGGTGTATGAAGACCAAATGCGCATGAAAAAGGAGAGCAATACAAAACACATGAGTGATGGTGCGCAAGAAAAGAAAGAAAATGAGAGCATGAGTGCACAAAAAGAAAAAAGAAAGAGAATATGTGCATGAGAGAAAAAGAAAAAGGTGAGGGTGTGAAAAGTAAGAAAAACAGGAGGAAAAATAGTTTATATGCAAGAGAGAGTAACATGAAAAGAGCCTTTTTGGCCAATTTGTACTTATGTACAAAGAGGCCTACTTTAATGCTAATGAACTTAACTCTTCTTTGCCTAGTGCTTTTGTTTCTTTATTGCAGGAATTAGATTGCCAGCAATTAGGGAATAGAGCATGAAATTAATTTCATTCCTGGATCATCTATTCCTAATCGGTAGAAGATTCGTCTGTGATCATTTGGAGAATGGTATCAATACTCAGTCAACTAATTCTCTTTCTTCGCATTTGCCTAAGCATTAGATCAGTGTTTGTGATTGCTGCTTCCATGTGCTTTCACTAAATACTCATGTTTATGCTCTCCATAAAAACCAAACCTACTAGACAGAGATTAGAAAGAGAGGCATAAAAGAAACGAACAAAATGAGAATATAGGTAGGATTATCGATCCAATAAGGAAAAAAACAACAAGTTCTTTATTCTTTAAAATACAACTAAGCATAAGCATCAAATCGAATTGGTTTTAATACAAGGGTAGATAAAGAACATAAAAGAAAGGAAGGACGTGAGCAATAAGTCTAAGTGTTGGTAAGTCAACAAGGTTCTTAAAAGAACCCATAATTTGATTTCCATAAGGTAGAAAAATGAAATAATATGGTCACTAGCCTGAAGTATTCAATTGAAAGCTCTCATTCCATAAGAAGAATAAACTAGAAGCTAAATATGAAAAAATAAATAAAGAAAGATGAATAAACTAAAGTCAAATCAAGAACTAGAAAGGAGTTGACCAGCCAACAACTCTCGTAATCCCAAATTTTATGAGCTAGCTTAATGAAAACAAGAAAAACTTCACGTGGGCATACCTAATAACACTCCGGCCCAAATTACTTCATTATATGCATCCCAAACATAAAAATGTGTGCATTCTTATGCTTCGCTAAACACGACTAGCAATCTACATGCAAGTGCACCTATCGAATGTAATCTAGCTATGGCAAGTATCAATGTCATATCCCACAAGAACTAAGAAGCCACTGCTAAAACACTATTCCTATTATCCAACCGATCAAAAGGCGATGAAGATCATTAACTAAAAATGAATGAGAATGCAAATGAAACTAAATTTTAACAAAGAGAATGAAAGTTTGAAAAAAGACTATGAGATGAGTTAACCCAATTGGGGATCTTTTTGGTTAGCCGGCTTAAAAATAATAAATTATGAATTGATTAATTAAGAATTACGATCTGTGGATAATTTCTTAAATGAATTGGCCTCTCTCTCGATTTAACCAATTCCTAATCGTAAAAATCTAAATTTGGAATCTCTTCCTAACAATTGATTGTAGAATAGCATTAATCTTGAAATTACCACTAATAAGAATATCTAGTTCTTATTCCAGTAAGTTATTACACTTATCTCTAATATGCAAATCACTTAATCACACAAGCAGTTGTCCAAACTCAATTAAATTTCTCAATTACAAAGGAGTTCTCAAATTGATTCAATAATGAAGAAGAAATAATAGATTTTATTATACTTGAATGAAAACTACAATCTTAAATCAACAATCTAATCACTTAAGCCCAAAACAAGCTTAGCATGACTAAAGATCACCTCAAATGGGTTTAATAAGATTAGTTACACATGTTCATGATTAAACTAATACAAGAATTGAATACAAAGTAAACAAGAATCGAAAAGAGCATGGACACCCTTTTCTCAAATGGTGAAATGCTATCCCCTCTTGAATAACTCTGGATCCCCTCTTGAATAACTCTGGATCTGATCTCTGCGGCTCAAGATCTCCTTCTTCTGTCCTTTGAATCTTCAAACCAATCCTCAAGCATAGCTATATGGATGATGTTGAAGTGGAATTCATCTCCGTTTTTCCTCCTCTTGATCGTTTTGAAGGTTGCTCTCAAGGTCTGTCTTGAATACCCCAAAGTTCTCTCTCTATGTCCCTCTTGTCTTCTTTCTCTTTCTTTTCCTTTTCTTTTAAATTAGGTTTCAGGATCCAACATGGGTTAGATTTGGGTCGTGCTGACCAGCACAGCCTGGATCCATGTCGTCTTGATCTAAAACTGTATAATCTAGCCTTCCTCAGCACGACTTGGATTTGGGCCGTGCTCCTCAGCACAGGCATTCTCCTAGGCCATGTCACTCTCAAAAACTATGTTGCAAATTGCTTCTTCTCGCTATAGGTAAGGCATTTTAGCACGCCCTCTAACCGTAGCCGTGCTCCTTAGCACGGGCATGTTGGTAGGGCATGTTGAATAGTCTAACGCGCCCGATTCAATTGTTTCTTCCCGATTTTGGTCCGATTTCTCTCTAACTTTGATGATGTACCTAGAAAAATACCTGAGACACAAAGAAAACTAAAAGAGGGTGATTCTAATACGAAAATACATAATTTGCTCTAAAAATAACTCAAAATCAAGCATGCAAAACATGTATAATATCAAGGATATCAAATCGCCCTACACTTAAGCTTTTGCTTGTCCTCGAGCAATCAACAGTTTAGATCATAAACATGCAATCAACCCTCCTAAATATTTATGCATTATATTACAATTAAGTAACATCCAAGCTATCCTAAATTGAAACTCAACCAAGAACTAAACTAGCAATCTAAACTAGAATAATTATCATATTAGTGTATGAAGAAATTAAATAATACCATTCAACATCAAATATTCAAGAAACCATATGCCTCATAAGGGATCACTCCATGCACTCGGTGTTTAAAAGGTAGTCATCAATCCCTCAAAGCAATTATATTCAACTTACTTACTATAGGCTTGCTCATAAATCTCATCTCCGCTACTACAAACAATCAAATATCATAATCAAAGGGTCTTTATAAGGGTTGTAATGGGGTTTAGATTTAAATATGGAGATTTGGAAGCGAGGTGTAAATAATTTTTGGACTTTTGCAATGCCTTACCCACAGTTTTAGCTCAAAAAGGACAAAATGCCAAACAAAGATAATTAAATTCACTATAGTTCCCAAGCCTTTAAAACAAGATGCTCAAAGAGTGAAAAATGAACGAACACTTAATAAAGGACTATTTCTTTCTTTTTTTTGAAGAAGAAGCAATAGATTACAATTACTTTGGATTGAATGGAGCATCTAAACCAAAGTTTTCATAGGACAAATAAAACCGGCATTTTATCCAACAACTCAATAAACACATTTCAAAGATTTTAGAAATAGGGTTGGGATTGACAAAGAAAAAGGCTTAACAAAGTGTAATGATAAAAGAGAATGGTAAAAATAAAGAAAGTGCCCTCAAACTTGACCAACTAATGGAAAATATTCACATGTTGGCTTTTGGCTACAATGGTGAATCCTAAGTGCCCTTATAATTTCATAACATTTGATTGTTCATGTGACCTCAACAAGCATTACCGAGCAAGTTCTAGAAATAAGAATACAATGCACACTCAAACAAGAAAAAGAAGGAGCATTTATGATGTATATGCTCAATTAGGTGTGTATATTTGCATAAGGTGTCCAAATACCATCAATCAAATCATCATTTAATCAATTCGTACACAAAACACAACAACTAATCAAATTCAAATTAACTAACTTAAAGAATGGTCAAGTAACACTAGTTTAACCCAGCCACTATGATAAACTAAAAATTGCTCAATAAGCTTCCAAAAGCAACAAACAACAAGGAGGAAGAATCTCATGCTCATAATCATAACTATCAAAATTTTAAAGATAAAAGCTAATAGACATCCTAAGTATCCTAAATATATACATCATCAATAATATAATAAATAACAATCGAAAAAACATAAGAAGAAGAAAAGCCAAAACAATAGCTTACCCACCCCACACTTAAAGGACATACTATCCATAGTGTATAAAAGAGTTAGGAAGCAACATAATAGGTACATAGAAAAGAAAAGAGATAAATACGAAAAAAGATACGGCCCTACTCATCCTGCTAGGCTGGTGGCGGTGGTGCTGGAGGAGGTGCATCATTGGCTGTTGGAGGTGGAAAATACTCGCCAAAGTCAGCAAAGTCAAAATCATCCATCCTATTATGCTGCAAGGCTGCCTCTATCTTGTCCCCCTAGGCCAACTACCTCTGTGCTGGAACAGTGCTCTAACCTCCTACTCGAACCTGTCAAACCTGTCTGCGTGTTGTTGCTGCACGTTGGTGATCCGATCAAATATCGCCAGTCGGCTCATCAATTTGCACACTAGATGGCCGAGGAGCTGATGAGGATGAAGGTTGGGAGGAGCCAGGAATATTTATAGTTCTAGGGTGCTCCCCCTGCTCCTCTTGAGCTGCCCGGGCTATCGTATGAATAAGTATGTAATCTGGTCCTAGGGGCCCTGTCCCCCGGGTGACCATCCTCATATGCTACATAGTAGAGAGGCCAACAGGGATCATCTCGCCAACAAGCGTCAATTCATCCAGCAGAGCTTTATCCAGTAGCTCCATCCTACTAGCAGTCTTGGTCACATAAGGTTCGAAATAGATAAAAGTCTTCTTCGGGTTCCCAGTAATAGTCTTGTACTGCTTGGCTAACACATATCCCATGTCCACCATCCTCCTTTGATGGAGGGCCCATAAATAGAATACATCAGGTTAGGTGACCACTCCAAGACTGTTCCCTCACCATATCAATGTATATGCGAGCAGGCAGTGAAGATATCGCGGGCTATCAAAGAGGCTGGACGCCTTAGACTTGCTCGGGTAGTAAGGCTCGTCCCCTTCTGAGATGGTCTCCCAGGCCTTGTCAAAAGAAACTACCAGGTTGTATAATGGACCTTTAAAATCATCGGACTTTATGGTCACCTGGTCATAGAGGCCAAGTGCAACAACCAAACTGGGGGATACTCATCATACAAGTCTGCCCCCTAACTGAAATGAAATGGCCTCTGGCTGAGACCAGTCCCTGATCTATGTTTGAAGGAAGAAAGTGGAGGTGAACTCAAGTGTGAGCTCCTTGTAAGTGGGCTCCATAATGCCAAAGAAGGCCTCAAAAGGTGGATTCTGAAGTAACTCTCGAACCTCAGTAGCTAGGCCAACTGTCTCCAATGCCTGTCAGTCGATGCATCTCCCACAGCATAACTGCTTGTACTGCAGCTGTTGGTAACAAGCCTCATGAGTGGGGCTCTGAAACTGTAAACGTCTATGTCGTGCGGGAGCTGGAGGTAGAGCCAAAGCTCTAGGTGCAGGTGGTGCAGTTGGTGCAGGCTGGTTAGGTAGGTCTGAATGCCTTCTCTTGGAGACACCCACCTTCAGGGATCTCTCACGCTGCTCAGACATAGTACTTGCATGGAATTGATCAAAACTCTTGCCAAAGCAGTAATTCTTGCACTAGAGAGACAAAACAACGGCAATAGGGCAATTCAAATGCAGAATAGAAGAAATAAAAAATATAAATAATAGTAAAGAATAAAGCAAACTAAACAATAATAGCAAATCAAAATTAAAAGAAAAGCAAGAAATTCAATGAAACAATGAATAAAATGCAACAAAAGTGATGAATTTAATGAAATAAAAAAAAATTAACAAGGAGATTGATGAAAATAAGAAACAATACCAAAAATTATAGAAATAATTAAAGCAATTAGAGAAAAGAGTAAATCACATACCAAAATGGAGTATTAAACAAAGTTAAGGGAAGAAACATTATTAATATATCAAAAGCACAAAACATTGAAAGCCAATCACTAGAGCAATCACCCAAAATAATGTATTGATGTCTATTAGTAATGCAATAAAACTATAGTTTTGCGACAATGGAAGACATAAGATCTGTAGGCAGTAGCATAAAGAGCATTCTCTGATCCCATGTGTATAATACATATCAGATATATCAAACAAAAGAAAAGAAAACATACATAGTAAAAATCCTATAATCCTAGAGCTTTTTATACTTCAACACCACCCGAGAGGTGCTTTAGACAGTAGTAAATTCTTTAATTAGCTAGTAACACCTGCCATCTTGAATTTTCTAAATAGATTCGAGAACGAGCAAGTAACGAAGGCCAAACTTCTAGAAGATACAAGTGTTTGTACTAGTAGTGATGAAGATCACATACTGATAAGGTTTGGCCTAGTATGCACTTGGTGTAATTTACTTCTAAGTACTTGATAGTTGATTCTCATATGACAAAAAAGAAAAGGTAAAATCAATTGTTTTTTAGGTTTTAGAACCAAAAGCAATATTTTTTGTTATCCGTGAGAAAGAAACTGAAATTATTTGTTTGATGGTCTACTGCATCCAAATATTTAACCTAAATTAACAGATATCAGCTATAACAGAGAAACAACATATACAATCCCATGGAGGCTAAAAATAGTATAAAAGGTGCAACACTTCCACATACCTGCATATTTCCAATTAAATGGGCAAAAAGAACCAGACCCAAGATGGCAATAAGTGTAGCAAATGCAATTTCCAAACCTTGGCCAATGGAATTGAAAATATAACGAGCAAAAAAATCCATTAAAAGGTTATAATTCTAATTTTAAAACGTAGCACTTTAAATTACATTTTTAATATTTTTGTACTTAATAAGTTAGTTCTCTAATTATAAAATCTACTAACCTAAGAAAGAGGTAGTTTGGTACCTCGCATTATCTTATGAAAAGATACCTTAGTACCTTGACTAGACTCATTAGAGAAGTACATTGGTATCATTATCTAATTCTAGCGAAAGATATCTTGGTACCTTCAGTTTTATCTTCACATGTGAAAGTGATCAAATAATTCTAATAATGATTTTAAGAGTAATGTAAATACAAAAACTTGAAGTGTTAATTAATTACATATAATGAGATTAATAAAATTTACTTGTCCATTCTTCTTATATTCAATATAAACTCATTGAAATAGAATGGAAGACTGCATGTGATCAAGTCATATTTGGGAAAAAAATGATCTCCGTAAAAAGTTAATGTTTTAACCGTAATATAAAGAAAAACTCATTAACACTAATTGACTTCTTTGATATATGGCTATGATCAATATCATTGAAACACTGATGTGCGCAAAATACACACATCTAAATGGGGTTTTTAAGACTGATTTTATGTACATTTGGATGTGAATTGGTCCCAACACTCACCCTATGCGTCTGTTTGTATGCATTAGGTCCAAAAGAAGTCAAAGAGTGATAAAGGGAAGAATTGGAGTAGAATTGCACGTCAAAGTTGCCGAAACAAGTTAAGTTCACGCATGAGGAAGCTGAACACGGCCGTGTTGGTTTTAACACTGACCGTGTTCCCAACACGGGCACTAAAACGGGCTGTGTTGGGTGCATTTAACAATAGGAAAAAGAAGCGTTAAGGAGCACGACCATAGAGAGTAACACGGCCATCAGCACGAGGCCGTGTTCCCAACACGCCCACTAATACTAGGCCGTGTTCGCAACACGGGCATCAACACGGCCATGTCCGCAGCAGCTGGACAAATTAATTTAAAAGAAAGAAAAGAGGAAAATGCGATCCAAGTAGGGTTAGGACGTCCCAAACTCATTTCTTTCTCTCTCTAAGGGTTTTCTAAGTTGGAACTAAGGAAAAAGGAGACTTGGATCAAGGTTTCAATTGGATTCTCTTCAAGAATTGAAGATTGGCGAGGTTCGTTGATTGGTTTCAATCAGAGCAAGAGGAATAAGAATCGATCCAAGATTGGGCAAGAGGAATTGGAGCTATTTACTCTCATCCAAGGGTGTATTCAACTTGACGAAGATCCCATTGTACTCCGAAAGCTCGTAGCATTGGTCCGGATAAACCCCAATTTATTGCTTCCTCTGCACCAACAATCGGGTTTCTCTACCTTTACTCATTTTTGTAATTGAATTCTTGTGGGTTTTAATAATGAACATGATTAGCTAAACTTGTTAACCCATTAGGGTTCTTTATCTAGGGAGTTTTGTACTTAACTTTTGAATTGAATGTATTGATTTTCAATATTGATTTACAATGGAAGTGCCTATTGATTTGTTCTTCATATCTTGTTAAATGATTATTGGAATTTGAGTGTTCTTGAGAAAGACGTTTAGGTTTGGATTGTCCTTTGCAACCTAGAATTGAATTCGCCTAGAGATAGGGTGTTCGTTCTACCGGATTGAGAATTAACAACTCTCAATAGTGTTAAATGGTACATAATGCTACTTTGGATAATTAGCATCAGGAAGAGATTTCAACCTAATTAATCTAAGTTAAGATGTTAGTGTCCTTGAGAAAGGCGTTAATTGCGTAGAGATTTTCCCACGGAAATTGAATTCAATCAATTAATTCCATCTTTAGTTTCCATTCTAGTAGATCATGAAATAAATTTTGGATTGAAAAAAGAAACTATTAAAATATAGATCAAGATCAAGCCACAGGAACTTCATTTCCTTCTTTGGCACACAGTAATTTATGGAGTACAAGATTAGAACTTCAAAACAAGAAAAGTATATCTCTTTTAGAAAGTTATCACTATTCACCTTATATCTCTCTTTTAAAAAGTTGTCACTATTCACCTTATATCTCTCTTTCAAAAAGTTATCACTATTCACCTTCTTTTAAGTCACCTATCATAAATATCAAAAAAAGCCAACACTGAAAATAAGAAGCTATGTACATTACAAGAACTAAATGAATTTAGGAGAAAGTTTGACCTAATGACCAAAAATGGCCAACCATAAACTAAAACTTAATTCTACATGGAAGAAAAGACGGAGAGAGTAACTAGAACCAAATTGAATAATTAAACTTAATCCAGCTATAACTATCTAAATGTCAGCAATATCATAATTAAACAGAGAAACAAAAACCAAAAGCACAAAACATTGAAAGCCAATCACTAGAGCAATCACCCAAAATAATATATTGATGTCTATTAGTAATGTAATAAAACTACAGTTTTGCGACAATGGAAGACATACGATCAGTAGCAGAAGCATAAAGAGCATTCTCCAATTCCATGTGTGTAATACATATTAGATAAAATAAACTATCAATATATCAAACAAAATAACATACATAGTAAAACTCCTATAATCCTAGAGCTTTGTATACTTCAACACCACCCGAGGGGTGCTTTAGACAGTAGTAAATTCTTTAATTAGCTAGTCACACTTGCCATCTTGAATTTTCTTAAATAGATCCAAAAACGAGCAAGTAACGAAGGCCAAACTTCTAATAGATACAAGTGTTTGTACTAGTAGTGATGAAGATCGCATATTGACCCTCACATTTCCATTTTCCGATAAGGTTCTTTCTAGTATGCACTTGGCATAATTTACTTCTAAGTACTTGGTAGTTGATTTTCATGTGACAGAAAAGAAAAGGTGAATCAATTGTTTTTTAGGTTTAGAACCAAAAGCAATATCTTTTGTTATCCGTGAGAAAGAAATTGAAATTATTTGTTTGATGATCTACTGCATCCAAATATTTAACCTAGATTAACAGATATCAGCTATAATAGAGAAATAACATATACAATCCCATGGAGGCTAAAAATAGTATAAGAGGTGCAACACTTCCACATTACTTGCATATTTTCAATTAAATAGGCAAAAAGAACCAAACCCAATATGGCAATAAGTGTAGCAAATGCAGTTTCCAAACCCTGGCCAATGGAACTGAAAATATAACAAGCAAAAAACATCCATTTAAAGGTTATAATCAACCTTCACACAACACTTTTTACCACTACTCACGCATTCTACGCGGATGAAGTATATAAGTTTGCAAGAGAGCTATTTTACGTTGTAAAAAAAATGTGATTATCAATTTATGAGTCATGAAGATAATCATATGTTTGGCCTTTGCATGAGTACGGAGGAGGGGGACCAAAAACTTCAATGAATTTCGGAGCATTGATTCAAACAAAAAATAAAGATGATAAAGTTTCATCTGTCATCATTTGCAATGGAATTTAACTTTTTTGGTACTTTTATAAATTTGTACCTTAGATTCTGCAAGCCCTACCAAAACCGGTAGAAACACTTCTCAAGAAAGTTAGATGAGACAATCTTTTGTGTCACAGTATTTGCAAATATCCCACAATAAAAAATAGTAATATTTTTTGGATCACAGCTATTAAACACCTGAGTATTGTTTCCTCATAGTTTTCTTTCATCTTTGTTCAAAGTACCACAATCCAAGTAAGGGAGACTGCACTGTTATGTCTACAAGCATACTTGCAGTATGTCACCTGACGCTCAATTGACAACAAACTATGAGGCTCCTAAGACCTACAAGATCAGAAGGCTAATCATTGCAATACTATTCAGATCCAAAAATATTTTTATACAGAAGTAGACAAAATAGTAATGCTAAATCATCTAAAATAGAAGAATGATAGCCCGTCATGCTCCAACTGAAGAATTAAGGATACTGAAAAACATAATTTAGGGAGAGTCTTGCCCTTAGTATTTTTACATAAAGTAGTTGCTGCTCTTAAAACCATTCCTTTACCCTTGTGGTTGAAAGAGCAAGATTTCTACATTGCAACATGCAATGGCCCAAGTATTAACAAAATATTAGCATACAAAATTTGACTTGAGATTACATACATGATTAGCCAACATGTAGAGCAGGAGGTTGTAGGCAGCCCCAGCCCAAGCAGTCTTTGTGACTACTCCAGTGGCTTTGATGATCTCAAAACTTAAAAAATCAAATGTAATCGTGGAAAGTACTGGAGCAGAACAATCAGTAGAAGAGCATTGTTGGTATGATCATAATAGAGCCTCTAATTGCTAGAATAATAAACCAAGTCACAATTTACAAAAGAAAATATCTAAACTCATTTTTGCTTATGATTCAAATTCTATGAATTAAAAGAGGCTAATAATACATAAGCTCCACATACGAGGATCTAAAATAAAAACCTATGCACAAGCCTGCAACTAATTTTTTAAAGAAATGAACAACCACAGTCAAGTTTATTCAAATGTACCCAAATTCGAAAATTGCAATCAAGGCATTGAGAAGTGAAGCATAAAGTGACAAAAGCCACTTAGCACTTCTCCAAAAGCTGGTAGAGACCAAGAGACAAACAAAAACTAATGCACAAGGCTCATTAATATCATATTGCAACTAATTAAATCACAAAATTGTAAAATAGAACCCATTTTTCAATATTAGCAACTATATTTCCACAAGCTAGTGGGATCTCAGAAAAGCCAATACTCAAAATTCATTACTACTTAAGAGTATTAATTAAATAAAAGATTATAGATAATGAAATTCAAAATAGTATATTTTTCAGTCTTTAGCCTTAGCCTGATAAGAGAAAGGGACTTCTGGGAAGTATGAAACCAAATAAATAAGACTCATGTTTATGAGATAATCAAACAATCATCAAAACCTGTACTTCAGGTGATGAAACCATAACTTCCCTCGAGGAATCTAATTAAATTGTATTGCAAAGGAAAGAGAACACTGGCTGGATTCGATACCTGAAAGAGGTAGTAAGAAGATCTCATCCCAACATACATCCCTCACAATATGAAAGAATTTATGTTCAAACCCCAGCATACATCCCTCATATCAAAGCATTTAACCCTTGGAATCTCAAAGAGAGTCTATTTATATAGGATGTATCATATGAGATCATAGAATCTTTAAAAACCAATAAAATAAAAGATAAGCAGGTATAGTAATCATTGGATCTATAAGTGGGTATACTTTTACTAGTCTTCCTACTTAGATTAGAAATGTGAAAATTCCTTTTCTATTGCGGGAACAGTAATCGTTGCATTCCTTTAAAATAATCCGTATATCAAGCAAAAGTTAATAAAATATTTTGAAAAAAGATAAGTGGGTAGATAGACATTTAAATAGGTTTATCACAATATAATATTAATATTTTCGGATGAATAAATTATTTATAAATGAAATATGATTCACTAAAAAATAAATTTTCAATTTACATATATTTGATTTCTTTCTGTAACAAATTTATGTGTATATAATATGTTATTACATAAACCTAGTAATTTTACTTATTTTTTATATTACTAATATATAAATAAAATCAATGTATCAACTATTAATATTTAAAAAATAGTAATTATAGAAATCCTATTAAAAATGAATGCTAAAGTATTATGCTTAATTCAATATATCAATTATATCATTCATTAAATCTTGTTATAATATTTAATGTATAGTTGATCAAATTTCTATACAATAGGAAAGAATTTCTGCTCAAACCCCGACTTACATCCCTCACATTAAAGCATTTAACCCTTGGAATCTCAAAGAGAATTCTATTTGCATAGGAACTATGATATGAAATCATAAAGTCTTTAGAAAACCAATAAGACAAAAGGAGCCGCTTAATCACTCTTCAGACCCCACATCATGTTGTTTAGTTATTAAAGATAAAAATTCAGATTCTTATATTCCTCACAAATCAAATCCAGAAAAATCACACAACATATAGTCGGGATATAGCATGCCACTAACTCGCAACAACACAGAATCAAAAATTATAGACAAGAAGCCAAACGAACCCCTTCACAGTCCCTTTCAAATCCTCAACATTACAAATGAACCCTTAGGACAAGCATTTAAATCTCAGTCTTGTCATGTTTGTGAAAGAGTCCCAAACCATGATAGCAAACAATAAAATAGGAGAAAAAAAGTCATGTCATCCAAACCAGATGTGGTGATCAATTAAGCTAACTACAGTTGTAGCCGAGCGGTAGTCAAAGAGGGCCTCTCAAAAAAGAGAACCCTTCAATGCAAGGTAATGGAATCCTGGTAAGAAAAAACAGGCAATCAATACTCAGATCTGCCACAAAGAATAATAAAATCACAGTACTCTGAAGTGGGAATAAAAAGAACCATTTTTCAATCTCAGCACACACATCTCCACAAGCTTGGACTCACGTTGGACATGCTCACAACTTAAAATCCATCACTATTAGGAATCAACCAATTAATAGAATTCATTAGTTAAACATATAATTGTAAAAATGGATCTAAGTAAACCCATTTTTATCTCAACACTCCAAAAGCAAGTGGAGATATCCTGAAAAAATCATACACCAATACTATGGCCTCCGGAGAATCCACCATTATCATCAATCAATCAATGCATAAATTGAAGAGCAAGCTCTAGCAAAATCCATACTCTAAACTTACAATGTATATTGTTCCACAAGTTGATAGAGCCTTAGAAAATCGCATAATCAGTACTCCAATTACACAACTAATTAGAGAACGTCAATCATAAATTTGAGAGGGAGACCTAAGAAAGCTGCTTTTCAATTTTTTAGGACACTTGCTCCAACAGAAAGTACAATGCCAAATTTTAAGCAAGAGAGTCAAGAGAACACATTTTTCAATATATTTTATCCACATTTTGCTCTCTATGCTTATAGAATCCTAGACACGCTCAAATCTCTCATAATTAGGATTCGGGAGGCATAAAATCAAGAAATGGAGATTGAGATCTAGAAGAAGCCAGTCTTCAACGCAAACAACTCTCAACAAACTGATAAGATCCTGGAAAATCACACAACCAATGCTTAGAATTCACTTATATCTAGAAAAAATACTGAATCAAAAGTTGTGGGGAATAAGGTCGAATTAAACCCACTTGTTTTTTAACCCTTAGCCTATAGCTTGATGAAAGAAAGGGACTCCTGCAAAGCAAGCAGCCAAATCTCCAGTTTCAAGTCATATTAATAGATAAATTAATTGAAAACAAGTTATGTGAAGCATTATTCAATAGGTTTTTAAATTGATAATCAAACCAAATCATCCAAGAAATGACCCCAAATGGAATGAAGGAATGAACCTGACAAAGGATGAAGAAACTGGTTTTGTAAGGGAAAAAATACTTCCTCATCTTACATATTTACATTTAATTCGAAATTGAAAGGAAAAAAGTACGTTCTGATCTTATACATATCAATCCAATTCAAAATGTAGAACCCTAGGTAAATACACACAACCATACCCTAATTCTCCATCTCGTAAGACTTATAAACTATATACATTTATGAAATAACAGATACATACCGTAAATTAGATGACAAACTCCCTGATCATAAAAGCACAATAAATCATGTGAATTCACAAGCTGATGGAATCCTGGAAAATAACATAAATATACAGTCATATTAACTTCACCATTATAAATAAAAATAAAGTCACAAGAAGCCATAATGAAGAAAACCCCATCTTTAATCTTAGCTAGCACTTCTCCACAAGTTGGTAGAGACCAAGAAATGGACAAAAACCAATACACAGGGCTCGTTAATATCATAATGCAATTAATTAAATCACAAAATTATAAAACATAACCCATTTTTCAATATTAGCAGCCATATCTCCACAAGCTAGTGGAATCTCGAAAAAACCAATACTCAAAATTCACTACTACCTGAGAGTATAAATTTAATAAAACATTATGGATAATGACATCCAATCTTTAACCTACAGCCTGATGAGAGAAAGGGACTTCTGGGAAGTGAGGAACTAAATAAATTAGACTCTTGTTTATGGGATAATCAAACAATCATCAAACATATTCTTCCAATGATGAAACCATAACTTCCCTCGATCAATCTAATTCAATCATATTCAAAATAGAAACCCCATTTTTCGAAGCAAAAATAACTCCCTCATGATTAGTGCTCTATGACAACACTGGCTGGAGTCAATACTTGAAATATGTGGTAAGAAGATCTCAGCCTTCCATAGTTCCAAATCAGTCAGGACTATAAAAAAAAAGAATCATATTTCAATGCAAAATAATACATCTTCAATCATTCCAAGTGTTGAATCCTACAAATACATACAACTTAACTAGCTTAAATTATTGTACATCTCTAGTAAGGATATTAGGAGTTAATACTATTGACTAAAACAGAAACACATAAAGTAGTACAGAAACTCCCTCATCATAAGAACATAACTACAAAGCTCCTTTCTCCGGATTACTCATTGAGATTATTGGAATGCTAGAAGAACTCTTTTTAAGTCTAGATAAACGATAACTGTTGTTTCCAAAAAAAGCAAGAAGAAATCACAAAACATATAGTTACTGAGTGAAAAATATCAAAACCACAAACGAAACTAATAAAGCTAGCATCAGCTCAACATTCTCCTAACAAATTGATCGAAAAAAAGAGGATAGCAACCATAAAACTTACTGAATTTTAAACTTCTTGTTTTAAGTTGAAATTAGAAGTAAGAAGTTAGGCACCAATAAGAGTTCTTCCTGAGTATCTAACCATACGTCCCTAGAAAAACAATGGGTTGAAATATCAGTTAAACATGCAAAGCCTGACATTCATTTCCATATATGTCGAACCACATGAACATGATCAAACCAGACCTATGTTATCAAGGTTCATTCCCATAAATGTCTGTCCATAAAAACCTCGAGTTGGGTAAGAAGAAACTCTTTTGTTCTCAACCAGACCTAATTGGCAGACACAGACCAAACTACTGATCAAGATGATGGCCAACTTTAATCTATCTACTTAACAAATATTTTTTCAAAAAAAAAATAGCAAAAAAGAAAAGACTCCAAACAGATACTTGACAATCAACCCACTAAATGGATTTTCAAAATAAGAAGGAAAACTGAGAAAGGTGCAAACAATGAGATTCAATTCTGGTCTAATCTTTGTGTTCAAAACGCCAAAAAAAAGGATTGGCAGGATTGAAACTCCCTACAGAATGATGATCATTAAAATCTTATTGTTCTACCCATAAGGAAAGAATTTCTGCTCAAACCCCAACATACATCCCTCACATCAAAGCATTTAACCCTTGGAATCTCAAAGAGAGTCTATTTGCATTGGAATTATGATATGAAATGACAAAATCTTTAGAAAACCAATAAGACAAAATGAGTCGCTTAATCACTCTTGAGACTCCACACCATGATGTTTAGTTATTAAAAATCAAAATTCAGATTATTATATTCCTCACAAATCAATTCCAGAAAAATCAAACAACATACCATGCCACTAACTTGGAACAACACAGAATCAGACTCCCTTTCAGATTCTAGTGAGAAGAATATGGCCTTCCAAACGTCAAGCGCCTGTGAACTTCAACTGGACAAGGAAATTTAGAGAGATGATTGGAATAGAAGGCTGAGATTAAGTTATACACTCACTTATGTTCCTATTTGGATTAGAAATTTGAAAAGCTCTTTCCTATTGTGGGAATAGTATTCGTTGCATTCTTTTAAAAGAAATTGGAAAAAAGAAGAAGTGGGTAGACATTCAACTAATATTTTCGACAAATAATTTATTTATAAATAAAATATGATTAACTAAAAAATAATTTTTCAACTTATATATATTATTACTTTTTGTAACAAATTTACATGTGTATATAATATGTTATTACATAGACTTAGTAATTTTTATATATAAACATATACATTATACAAAATTTATATTTATTAGTTATTAAATATAGTTAATATATTAATTAATAAATTACTTACTAATTAGGTAATAATTTTTAATTCTAAAATATAATATTATGTTTTATTAACTAATATATATAATAAGATCAATGTTTCAACTAATAATATTTAAAAAATTAAAATAATTAAAATCCTATGAAGAATGAAAGTTAAAATATTATACTTACTTCAATATATCAATATTTTATTATATTATCTCATGTATGGTTATGTACGATATATAAAATATTCTTAAATAAGAAATACAGTTATTATTTTTAAATGAAAAATATTATTTAATATAAAAAAATTTACATTCAATTTATTGCTGATTAAATTAAATATGTATATTTATTTTAATAAAAATTTATAATTTATTTTAAATAAATATAAAGATAATAGAAATATTCCATAGAATATATGAGTAAATGACTTTTAAAAAAAAATTAAAAGCTAAAGATTTTGATTTCACATTATAAATATAAGAATAATATATCAACGGCATTTTATTTGAACTAAAAGTCATTTTGGCCCTCAACTTGTGTTGCGGGAATAAAAAAAAGTAAAAGATGAATATTTTAACAAATAAACCTATAACTTAAATATTTCAGACCAAATTAACTCTTAATCAATTATTTACAACCTAGAAGCATTGCAATAAAGGTGAATTGAATATTTAAGTGAAATTTTTACATTTCCATATTTTCAATTCTTAAGTCTTTATTTGGTATCCTTCTTCACCCTAACTCCATTTTATTTTCTGAATAAAACTTAAAATATTTTATCTCCTTTTTCATTTTATTAAATTACTACACCCAACGTCATCTATAAAGTACTTCTTCTTTTTTCTTTTTCTTTTGAATTCATTCATAAAAACAAATTATTGGCTAAGAGATTATTATCCTTTTTTCCATATATAGTTTCTTATTTATATTGAGATTTTGAATGTTGGCTTTAATTAAAGCTCTTGGAAAAGAATATGGCAACAGTAAGAGAGTGTCTTAAGATCATTGATTGGGTTTCTTTTTTTTCTTTTTTTGTATTACTCTATGTCTGTTTATTTAAAAATCTAGCTGGTTATATTTTTTTGATTATATGATCTTTTGGTAGAAATTAATTTTTTAAAAAAATTAGATTAAAGAAAAAATGAAAGATAAAACTTGAATGATTTTATAACAATTGCCATAATTATTTTCTTTTTCCTTTTTCTGTTTAATTTGAATTAAACTTGTTAGGTGTTTCAACTTAATTTTAAATCTCCCAGTCTCTTTTTTTTTATTATGAATCAAAAATGAAAAGCAATATGTAAGCTGTTAAGTTTGTTAGTAGATGGAGAACAGAGGTAGTTAATGTTAGATGATGATGGAGAGTGGTGGTTATGATGGCGAGCAATGGTATTTGGTAGACCAACATTGGTAAAAAGTAATAGTGGTGATGGTGGAAAGAAATTTTTTTTTTATTATTATTAGTAAAAATAACCAAATTAGTATAAGTTGATTAATTTATTTTCGAGTGTGAATAACATGCTCAATATTCAACTCTAGTTTGGGCTGAATTGGTTTAAAAGAGAGATTTTTTCACAAATATCCTAAAAAAGCTAAAAATATCATTTTTTTTAAAGCTAATAAAATTTTTTTTAAAAATACTGTAAGTTAAGATTTTATTTTAAGAATACTATATAATTTATGAGTCAAACGAAGTGAATATGTTCTTCCTATTCTCGGAGCCTTAGGAAACATCCTCAGCTGATAAACGAGGATGACTGCATTGAGGTGGACATTCCTACCTTAGGCCAGTGTCCCGATCCTCGACCTTACCTGGAGAATAAGTATAAAACGAGATCGACCATTCAAACTCCTCCACTAGTTGAGGAATTTATGAGCTTGATAAAATTTTGGACCGACTCAAAGGAGCTTGAGAATGTCCATCCCTCAGAGTTTCATGCTCAATAGATATCCCTATTCTTTAGGTAACTTTCTTCGCATCGACTTTTTTTTCTTTTTTTTCTCTTCAATTGATATGTTAATTATTTTTCATAGGGTGTGATGATTGGCAATGCTCGATAGTATTTTATTATGTTTTTAATATTATATTAATTGATAACAATTTTAGTACTTGAAAAACATTAACTAATAAATTAAGTATATAAAATTAATGATTTTTTAGTTTTAGAAAAATAGTAATATCCTACGCAAGTAATATAAGCTCTTTCTCTATGGATTTATTATTAGTATTTGATAGTTTAGATTCCATATCCTTTATGTATAATTCGTTATACTTGTATCTATTGTTGACTGAGATTCTGAAATTTAATTTTAGAATGCAATGTAGGAGATGTTGGCTAAGTGCATTAAAGAGGGTAATCCTTAAAATGCTAACTACATATACATATACTAGTCCACTGCTTCAATATATTAGCTTTAAAGGGAAAATGCTCAACTGAAGGAGCAACATAGCTGAAGCTAATGAGAACAAGAAGATAATAAGAGTAGATCTCATGTTGGCAAAACACATGAAATTATATTGCCAAACCTACTTGAAACTGATTATAATATGATGAGAATGAAAGGTACAATAATAAATAATTCAAAGATTTTGTTTCTTATTATGCATCTCTATAATACTGATAATTAATTAATATGCAGTGGAGCATCTAGAGATTTGGGAGTAGATGCATCACTCCTTTAATCAAGTTCATGTTTCCCAATGCAGATACATTATGTTGTAATTGGTCTTAATTTATTCAAATGGTTAAGTAATGAAGTATTTATGGTGTCTGATAAATTATATAATTAAAGACAATTTTAGTTTATATTACTTTAGCTCAGAGAGATCACTGAAATCATTAATGTAGGAAGTGAAAGTTTCCCACATGTACCTTAATATAGATATTAATAAGATTTTATCATTATAATAATGAATATAAAAAAATAATTATTTAAAAAATTATACAATAACTATAACAATAATAAATTAGAATATATTTATATAGTAAAAAATATTTTTTTTAAAATTATTATAAATTATTAATATCATCTTAGAAATTGAGTTTATATTATATTGAATTTATTAAGAATATAATTTATTTTACATATATATAAACTATATTTTAGAAAAATTTTAAAAATATTTATGAAAATAATTTTCTTATAAATATACTGTAAGAGTATATTTTTCATATCTTGTAATTTAAATTTAAGTTTGTTCAACATATATTTTAATTTTAACTTTTTTTCAGTATCAGTGTTTATCCAATACAATAGAATACATTCAACTTATTTTAATATATGTTCTTTATATATAACATACTTATTAAATTTAGGATGTTTGGCCTAGAGATTTTGTGTGATAGCTTGGCCTAGAGAAGCGATCCGATGAGGACGGAACTCCGGGGCAAGAATAGGATACCTGAACAAGGAGCGGCTTCTGACAGGCTTCTAAAATGACAACACTCTAAGGTAAGGGATTACATGAATGAATCGAATTGCATGTTGAAGCGGGACAGGGAATATATATATATATATATAAGGAGTTCCAACTAATTACATGAGATGCCTTTTGGTTGTTTGACTGTGGAGTTGTAGGAACTCCAAAGTTAAACGTGTTTGGTTCGAGAAAATTTCAGGATGGGTGACTTCCTGGGAAGTTCTCGAATCCGCCAAGAGGATAAAACTGTGAGACTAATAGGGGTCAAAGCGGATAACTCCTCTATTTATAGAGGTCTTCAGCCTTGAAGCTTTGGATACTCTTCTTTGGATGCTCTTCATAGTGGAATCAGGGGCTCCACGTCTTTTTGTATTGTTTTGATAATGGAGTAAGATGCTCCATGACTTTTGCAGTAATTGTCTGAAGAATCTTTTGCTTTTTTAAAGAGTCTTTTGTCTTCTTTCTTTTCTTTTTAAATGACTCTCTTTTTTTTTTAGGCATTTGGCCCATTACATAAATATTTTGGGCTGCCATTTCTGGTTTTCAACCCAAGGGCTTTATAGAGGTGTCATTTGATGGGCTTGAATATCCC